>NW_007064547.1:5527-17463 GCF_000164805.1 Carlito syrichta | reverse complement strand
AGGATCGCCGGAGCCCAGCAGGTCGAGGCTGCGGTGGCTGGGAGCGGCCATTGCACTCCAGTCTGGGCGACAGAGTGAGACTCTAACTCAAAAAAAAAAAAAGATTATAAATGGAGTTGAAAATTTATATCATTTAGTATTTACCACACTATAATTCTTGCTGTTATTTTAGAATGTATTTCTTCTACTTATTTTTTTTAAAGGAACTATAAAACAGTCTCAGCCAGGTCCTTCAGAGATATTCCAGAAGAAGGCATTGTTATTATAGGGAATGATGGCTCCATGTGTGTTTTTGCCTCTGAAGACATTTCAGTGGGACATGATATGGAGGTGGAAGACAGTGATATTAAATATCCTGACCCTGAGCAGGCCTAGACTAATGTGTGTGTTTGTGCCTTTACTTTTCACCAGAAAGTTTAAAAAGTAAAAAATAAAAAATTGTAAGACTAGAACAAGGTTTATATAATAGAGATATAAATAAAATATTTTTGTACAGCTGTACAATGTGTTTGTGTTTTAAGCCAAGTGTCATTTTAAAAGTTTAAAAGTTTTAAAGTAAAAAATAAATTGAGTTTAATTTATTATTGAAGAAAGAAAATTCTAAAAATAAATCTAGTGTGTCTTAAGTGTACAGTGCTTATGAAGTCTACAGTAGTGTACAGTAATGTCCTAGGCCTTCACATTCACTCTCTGCTCACTCATTCATTGACTCACCCAGAGCAACTTTCCAGTCCTGCAAAGTCCATTATGAATAATGTCCTAAACAGGTGTATCATCTTTTGTCTTTTAGACCAAATTTGTACTGCACCTTTTCTATGTTTAGATATGTTGAAATATGCAAATACTTGCTGTTGTGTTACAGCTGCCTACAGTATTCAGTATAGTAACATGCTGTACTGGTTTGTAGTCTAGGAACAATAGGCTCTAACATATAGTTTAGGTTTGTGGTAGATTATGCCATTTAGCTTATATGATTTCACAGTGATGTAATTTACTAACAACACATTTCTCAGAATGTACCCCTGTGTGTGACTGTATATTATTGTCTGAAGAATAAATAGGTAAAACCTTTGTATGTGACATTTAACAATGCAGGTCAATGTTGGAGATATGCAGACCCTGTGACTCAGTAATTTTACTTCTTATCTAGCTAGGAGTCTATACTTGGGAAAACATGAAAGTATTGAGAGAAAAAATACTAACATAGAATTTTATACCTAGCAAAGCTATCCTTCAAAAGTGAAACAGAAATAAAAACTTTCTCAGACAAACAAAAATGAGAGAATTAATGGTCAGCAGGCCTGCCCTGCAAGAAATGTTAAGCCTTGATCAGAAACTTGGAGCCACATAAAGAAAGGAAGAATGTTGGAGGAGGAATAAATTAAGGTAAAATAAAATCTTCTGATTTCCTATTCTTAACTGATTTTAAAAGATTATTATTTGTTTGAAGCAATAATAGTAGCAATGCATTGGGTTTTTGTAACATGAGTGAGAGAAAGGAATGACAGCAATGAGCGGGAGGTATTGGGAATGCTCTGCTGCGAGACACCTGTGTCTGTGTGAAGTAGTATAATGTTACTTAAAGGTGGTCATAGATTATTTAGAAACTACTATATGAATATATAGTAAACCCTAGGACAATCACTAAAATATTTTTTAAGTACAAATGATAAATCACAATTGGAGAAAAAAAGGAAATTATTTAAAATGCCCAATTAAAATCAGAGTAGGGGATAGTTTGCTTCCAGGAAGATGGAGTAGAAATATGCCTTCCCTTTCCTTCAAGTCCAACTAAAACCCCTAGGTGTTACATATAAACTGAATATGAGAAGAATCAGTGTGAAAAGAAGATAGCAGTTTAGGTAGAGATTTTAGAACTATACAGCAGTGAGTTAGTTCCCTTGGTTTTGTCTGTTTGCTTGTTTCACATCTCCAACTTGGTGCCAAGGAAGCTACAAGTCAGAAACTCCAATGGGCGCAGATAAAAAGAGCCCTCCAGAAAACCTGCTGTCTCTAGTCAAAGGAAAGGGATGAAACTGAAAACTTTCAGTAAATGACTGCTCTTTAGTAGTCAAATATCAGAAGAAAAAAAAAAACCAGAACTGTAGCCCTGCTCCCAACAGCACCAGCAAAAGCTGAGTCAGGAACCTAGACTTCCCTCCTTTGTTTGTCAGACTGTGATGAGGCACCCCTAAACTCCCATGTAATGGTAGCAGAAAAGGTCAAGCAGGGAGCTAAATTTTCTACTACCATCCATGGTATCCTGGTATTCCTCCCCTCCTCTGTTGGAATGGTGTCAGAGGAGGCGTGGTGGAGAGGCAGGACTTGTAACACCACCCAGAGGTATCAGTGGACACCCATGCAGAGAATAGTAGTCTGTTCTCCCAGTCAAGGAGGTATCAGTGGAGGCAGGAGAAGAAGCTGGAACACCCAACTTTATCCAGCAATGAGTAGGAGCCTCACCCTCAGGAATCAAAGGAGGCTCAGTGGGGAACCTGTACTTCTACCCGCACCCGTCAGAAATGAGGCAGCCCACATGCATTTCCTCTGCCAGAGCAATGTCCGAGGAAACCAGCTCAAAAAGAAAGTTCAAATAATAGTCCTCAAAATACAGTCCTCCAAAATGATGCCTAAAATGTCCAGGTTTCAATAAAAAAACTACTCAGAGAACCAGGAATATCTCAAACGATTGAAAAATGATAGGAGACTTCAATACCAACAGAGCAGAGATTGGAATTATCTGACCAAGACTTTAAAGCCACCATCAGTAAAATGTATCAAAGAGCAATTACAAACATATGTGAACAAATACAAAACGTGGTCTCACTAAAGAAATAGAAAATTTCAGCAAAGAAATATAAGATATAAAGTTGACCCAAATGGAAATAGTAAATGTTAAGCCAGCATTCTATTTCTGAATAAATCTCACTTAGTCATGGTGTTTAATCCTCTTTATGTGTTGTTGGCTTTGAATTACTAGTCTTTTGTTGAGGATTTTTGCGTCAATATTCATAAGGGATAGTCTACAGTTTTCTTGTGATGTCTGTGTCTGGTTTTGATTATTACAGGCTTTATAGAATGAGTTGGGTAATGACTATTTTTTTGGAAGAGTTTATGAAGGATTGGTGTTAATTCTTTAAACATTTGATAGGATTCACCAGTGAGGCCACCTAGTGCTGTAATTTTCTTTGTGGGAAGATTTTGGATAGCTAATTCAATAAACATATTCATATTTTTACTTCTTCATTTAAATTTGGTAGTTTATATCTGTCTAGGAATCTATCCATTTCATCTAGGTCATATAATTTGTTAGCATGCAATTTTTTATGAGTCTCATAAACTTAAAATCTCTGTGACATCAGCAGTAATGTTGCCCATTTCAGTATTGATTTTAGTAGTTTGAGTCTTGTCTCTCTCTCTTTCTCTCACATGGAGCTAGTAATGGGTCAGTCTAGCTAAACTGGATTTTCCTTAGGTGTCCTTTATGAGATTGAGAAAGTTGCCTTCTATTACTAATTTGCTGATTTTTGTTATAGATGGGTGCTACATTTTGTTAAAATTTTTTCTGGATCTATTGAAATAATTCACTCTTCACTCAACACAGTAAGAAGGAAGTCAATATGGTATTATGAATACTATTGAAAAATATGCATGCAAATACATTAGAAGACTATTTTTTTCTATTATAAATAGTACAGTGGTACTTAAATATGTAATTTGTGTGCATGTGTTCTTTTAATTTTTTTATATTTTTTAAGTGCAAAGCAAGATGCATGCCTTGTTTTTGCAAAGAACTCTTTACTATTAATAACTCCAAATATACCCACAAATTCAAAGTAATGCAATAAAAATTCCAGTAGGAATTTAGCATATTAGCATGGCAAGGAGAATAGACCTGGAAGAAGAGCTAAGAAAACTCTGGGGTGAGGAGAAAGGAGATTCATTTAAATAAGATTTATCCTATCAGATACTCAAGTGTATTATAGGTGTTAGTAAAGGAGTATGAAACTGACCCTAAAAATAGATGGGCAGGTCAATGAGCAGAATGAGAGTCAAGAAATGGGAATAAGTATATGGGAATGTAGAAATGGGAATAAGTATATGAGAAGGTAATTTATGATAAAAAGTATGTTTTCAAATAAGTAGGGGAAAATTATTCAATAAAGATTTTGAGGCATTTATAAAAGCTGGATCTTTGGCTAACTCTTAATATCCAAATTAATTCCAGATGGATAAAATATTTAAAAACAAAATACAAAATCATAGAATTATGAGGAGTAATTTTTTTAGTGAAACCTTTAATAATGTTGAAGTAGAATGATTTTAAAGCCAAAAAGTATACAGGAATTGAAGTGGATTCAAACATATAAACTTATTTAGCAAAGAGAGCAGTTAAAAGGAAACTGCACTTTAATATTTTAAATCACCAGCAATATGCTAAGGAAAAAATCTTTGCAGTATATAATAGACAAATGGTTAATTTATTTAATATGCAAAGAATTTTTTAATCAATAAAAATATTAACACACTAATAAAAAGTAGGTGAAGGGCATAAGAAAATACTTAAAAGGACAGACACTTGAGTTTTAACCTCATGCTTTATCAAAGAGATACAAATAGAATAATAAACATAAGCGAAACTACTATCAAGTTAGCAAACATTTAAAACATAGGCAAGAGACATTAACCCTTTTTATTAAATATTTATCCTAAATTTCTATTGAGCTAAATTTTGTATGATTTTAAATCTTTTTCTTTTTGTGATTTCTTCTTTTGTGTTAATAAATAAAGTTATTTCCCATGCTGAAATTAACAGTTACTTATCATTCTTGTTTCCTAGGGATTTTATTTTTTTACATGTATCTCTTTAATATATTTGGAATTGACTATAGTGTTTGTTTAATATATTTGGAATTTACTAGGTAAGAATATAATTCATTTCCAAAGTACTTGCTAATTGGCCAGCACTCTATACTGTACAATCCTTCCTACCCAAATGGACAACGAAGTTGGCTTTATCATCTATTTTAGGTGAGTATCAGCATATTGGCCTGTCTTCACCTAGACTTATATATACCTCTGATTTTGTCCACGAAACCTCTCTTGCTGCAGAGAAAGAAAATGAAGACCAGGGAATATATCTGCTTTGCCCCATATCACACAGCTGATGAGGAGTGGATCCTGGATGAGGGCCCTTATCTATGATCCTTCAACATAGGTTCTTCCTGAGCTTCACAGCCTTTCAAACAGGCTTCCTAGTAGGTGAATAATGGTGATTCTAATCTTCCCCACCTGATCCATTCAAGCTTTGCTCAAGAAAGGAAGTGGTGACCCATTCTGCAACTGGTAGACATGCCCTCTTGCCCTATCTGAAGACTGTTCTACTTCCCAGACTCTGTTCTGTGAGTCTACATCCTGTGAGGCTCCAAGTGTGCTGCCCTACACAAGACGCAGCCACAGAGTGGCTGGAGAGAAAGTTCACTTGGCTGGAGAATCCAGGCACCACACCCTATTCCTCACATAAGGGCCAGTGGCTGGGATTTGACCCTAGAAGCTCAATAGGAACATAGGTCAATGCTGGACTCAGCCTGCCTGGGTTCAAATCCCAGCTCCACCACTTCTGGGTTGGGTGGTCCTTTCTGTACCTCAAGTCCTCATCTCAAAAGTAAGAATAGCAAGAATGCCCAACTTGCAGGAGCTGGTAAAGACAAACTGTATTAACCCACGTAAAGTGCTTAGCACAGTGATTGGAAATGTTATCTATGAAGATTAATTGTGCTTATTTTATTCAGTGGAAGGATTGGTATTTAGTCAAATTTATATTGTTTCTTTTAAAAGACACATTTTTTTCCTCTTTAGTACTGAAATTGGCATCCTTAGGAGCTTGCCGTCATCTCTTAACAAAACATCCCTCCTGAAAGCCAAACTTTCCCTTAGCACGTGTGACAGAATCACAAGAGCACAGCCTGGTGAGTTTCAAATGCAGGTGGTTTGCTTACTGAAGGGAGAAAAAGCTACTACAGATGGTGCACTTCCTGTTTATAACAGGCTTGGAGAAATGACTATATTGCCCATGGAGAAAAATAATTTTTTTCAAATCTTATTGGGTAAAGAAAACTAGTAGCCTACAGAGATAAAAATATTACTATCACTGCATTTTTGGCCTGATGAGAAAAGAATTGGCTTAGCTACATAATGATTAAACATTCTACGTGCATTTACTCTCTAGATAATAAGAATCCTGGCATAAAATAACTTTGTAGGCAAAGTTCATTTACGGTCAGGTTGGTTTCACCCAAACAATTATATCCCAACATGATAGTTCTCAACACTGAAATGCCTAGAAACCTCTTTGGGAACCTGGATTTTGATTAGAGAACATATTACTGAGACAGAGCTCTTGGAGCCACTATTTCCCACTGCTTCCTCAGTTTCCCTAGAACTAAACAAGCTAGGAGACAGTGTGGAGTTGGCGCATGTTTAATTTGGCAACTCTCTTCTCAGATGTGTATAGTTCAGATGTATTTTACCTGCTCTTATCAATCAGAAAGCAAATTGACCCTGGAATAGATAATTATGTTTGTACAGCAGAGGGTGTCACCAGCACTCTCCCCCCAAAAAAGTTTTTCTAAACTCTGTCCAAGCAGGCAAATCCCTTTGCCTTTCTAGTGGCTCCCTCCTAAAATTTCCCTCCCTGTCTTTCTAGAGTACTACCCAAGGAGAGAATTCTGTTAGGGGATTGGTCTACTGTCCATACTACTTTTCTTTGGTTCTATTTTTAGCCTTAGTGGTCTTTTCTAGTAGGTCCAATCTGTGCCACATTACATAAACAGAAATTGTGTTCTACGTAAAGATGCATGAGCACATCCAGCCAACCAAAATGAAGCAGCGGGGCTCCATACAGTCGTGTGGATTTTTTGATTTAACTAAAAGGAATCTATTTGCATGTCCTATGTGTATTCACACATGTACTATGTGTATTCTCACACCTTGTATGCACACACATGCACACACAAACACACAAGCACTCACACACACACATGCATATACACATGTACTTTTCCAGGATGACTTTGAAGGGCTGAGGGTCAAAAAAATCCCTCTGAATCCCAAAGTCTGGTCTCATGAAGAAGCTCCAAGATCCAACTCATTCTTGATTTACGGCCAGGGCCTCAACTATTCCTAGCAGGAATTCCCCTAGGAAGAATATGTATGTTGATCTCATGTGTCATGGGTCACTCTGAGTCATTCTGGCTCCTGGAATTGTAGGCTTCTATTCAGAGCAGACAGGATCAATGAAACCTTGGGAGACACTCTCTGTGCCCTCCCTTGATCTCTGAGCTGGTGCAATGTCCCCCAGCTGCTGTAAGTGGTGGCTGCTGAGAACTCACAGCTGCCCTTTTCCAGAGAAGAGCCCTTGGGACAATGACAGCTTCCAAGCCCAGAGGTTACTCTCATACACAAGACAGTTAGGGACCAATGCCTGACTAGTACAAACTTCCAGACCCTTTGACCTGCTGTGGGACGAACTAACAGTGCACAGCTTCCCTGGGATCAGGCAGAAGCTGGACCCCAGTCAAGACTCCCTTCTGGTTCAGCCCCTTCTCTTGCCTTCTTGGCTTCTCTCACTCCCTTTGTGCTCATGAGGCCTCATGATAAATCATGTTCACAAGAACCCCCACATGCAACTCAGGTTCTGTTAAGAAATCCCTCATCTTTCCACGGATCATTGATCCCATCTGGAATCTTTTAGGCCGTCAAACTCCCCTCGGGTTGGGAAGGACATTGGAAATCTCTTCACTCCCCAGATTACTGGATTAGCCACTGTCTCTCCACCCTGCCCTACAATAAAATAATCATCAATATTCACCAAACCCAGACAAATAGACTCAACTAGACTTGGAGAATAGGAAAAGAAAATGCACATAAGTTGTGGTTTTAAAAATTCACTCAGATATGAATAGCATGGTGATAGTCATTTGTTAGGAAATCTTCGAAAATTAAGAATAACTTCTACAAGTAAATGTGCCAATCAACAAAGATTCATTCAAGGATTCAGGGTGCCACGTGAATTAATGATCATACAAAATTCTAATTTGTATTTAAAAATTTTATCATTGGACACAAATACTGTCAGCTGTCTTCCTTGAAGTGACAAGCTCATGTCATTGATTTTTTAGCAAGTCTCTGCCAAATACCTAAGTCTGAACAACCACAATTCATCTGTCAGTTATTCTTTCAAGTAAAAATTGTGTACTATGAAAACATAGGAGGGGGCGGGATTGGCAGTAGTGGGATTCTGCAGGGGCGGGGGCACACCTCATCATCAAGGTACGTGCATAATGAACATTTGTGTACTTAACCCTGAATTGTACCCCACATCTTTAAAACAAAGAATTTTCAAAAAAGAAAAAAGAGACTAGCTTAGGTCACAACACACAGTGCATGAAAGCTCTTTGTCAGGCTAACCTTTGTTTTTTGGTATGCTGAGGTGTTTAATGTGTACTTCTCATTTTATCACTCAGAGCATTAAAAGGACAAGTATTCAAGAGTTAAAATTTAATAAAAAAATAATTTTTACTGCTGTGGCAATGGAGAATACAGGTTCCCTGGTAGAGTTTGATGTCAATTCCTAAACTCCTGCCATGTTGCTGGCTCCGTGGTTTTTGAAAATGTCAACACATTGGAGGAGGCACAATTGTCTTCATGGATTTTTAAATTAAGCCTTTTATTTTAGAATACGATGTATGCTTTGTTTACTTTTAATTAGCAAACATTATATATATTTAAGTTGCACAATGTGATAACTTGATATGAATACCTTGTGATATAATCATCACAATCAAGCTAATTAACACATCCGTGACCTCCCGTAGGTATCATTTATGTATGTGTATGCTAAGAACACTTAAGATCTTCTTTGTTAGTGAATTTGAAGAAAACAATGTGGTATTATTAATTGCAGTCTGGATTTACAGAAATATTGCAAGGATTATACAGAAAGTTCTCATGAGTTATTTTATTATTAAAATCTTGCATCAGTATGGGACATTTTTCACAACTAGGGAACCAATAATGAAACATTATTGTTAACTGAAGTCCATACTTTATTCCAATTTTCTTAGTTTCATCCAATGTCCTTTTTCTGTTTCAGGATTTCATTCAGGACACCACATAATATTTAGTTATTATGTCTCCCTAGACTCCTCTTGACTATGTCCATTTCTCAGATTTTTCTTGATTTGGGTGACCTTGACAGTTTTGCAGAATATTGATCAGGTATTTTATGGAATATTCCCTAATTAGGATTTATCTGATGTTTTTTCTTGATTAGACGGGGTTTATGAGTTTTGGGCAAGAAAACCACAAAAGTGAAGTGTCCTTCTCATCGCTTTCTATCAACAGTGCATGCTATCAACATGGCTTCTTATTGTTGATATTGACCTTGATCACCTGGCAGAAGTTTGTCAGGTGATGTCAGGTTTCTCCACTGTAAAGTTATTCTTTTCCCTTTTCCATGCTGTTTTCCCTTTTCCCTTTTCCCTTTTCCACCCTGGGAGGATGTCACTATGTGCAGCCCACACTTAATGCTCCACCTATGTCAAGTACTACATAAGTTGTTTGGAATTCTTTTGCATAAGAGATTGCCTTTGTGTTATTGTGAAAATAATTTTGGCCTTGTAGAACAGTGAAAGGGTGTTAGGGGATCCCAAGGGGTCTGTGGACCATACTTTGATAACCACCACCATTCCATACAATAACAAAAAGGATGGGTGTTTCTGGCACTTAGAATTTATACCCAGGTACACTTTGATGCTTCTAGGAGTCCCTAGAAATAGCTGTTAATGGACAATTGTAGCCACTATCACTTGACAAGTAGAAATCTGCTAAGGGTTAAAACCCCTCAGGGATGCAAGTTTAAGTCCCCAACCAGGAAAGCAAACCATACCACCAGAGTGCTGTTGAAATATGGGAAAATACAGACTGGGAACAGAAAAAGGAGATAGGAATATCAGTTATGACTTACCCAACTGCAGCTTCAGGGACTGTACATTATGCTACTAACCCTGTGGTTTTAAGTCTACATAGATTGGGTCTGGCCAATACATTTAAGTGCACTGTGTCTCCAGTTGTACTAGATTTCTCTTCTCTCCAAGGAGGAGTAATGATACCTTGTTCCATAATTAATGAGATAACATTTTTGAACTGGAACAGGATATAATGCAAAGTATTGGAAGATATGAGTAATATAGATGATGAATTCTCAGACACCACTTACACATCCGTCTCCTATTTCAGGTGCCAAGTAACTATAGCTCTGTGTGGGCTCTGATCAGCTTCACCCAGGTGCAACCTTATCCAAGAGCAACTTTCATCCAGGTATCACTTCATTCAGGTGCAACTTCATCCAGGTGCAGCCTCATCCAAGACCAGCCTTCATCCAGGTGCAACCTGATGGTGCCTTACTCAGATCTGTTCACACATCTCTTGGCTACGATCCCGTGGCTTCTGATTATGCCAGGGCATGTGATGTCACAGAAACCCCCTTGGTGACCACTTAGGCACACCTAGATGTGCAGGATCAGGATAGTTGACACCCCACTGGAACAAATCTTTGAGCAAAGGGAGATGGGAATCAATGAATACATGCTTCCCATCATCTCACACCATATCACCAACTATGAATCACATTTTATGTGACTTTGCAGAAGTTTTCATGGTGTTAGGACACAATCTCCCATTACAGTGGCCAGCTGAACAACACGTCTTCCATTGGCTGTTTGTTCTTTGCAGAAATGCTTTTCCTATCTCAGAGTTTTTGGTGTTGGGAATCATACTTCCCAATAAAAATGCTAATCTATAGTATTTGCTGCAGGCTTCCATTTCTAAGAAACTCAGACTAAGACAGATCAATACAGTTTATGACCAGTTAGTATTTATTTCTTCAAAATATTTATTAGGTGCCTACTATGTGCAAAGCCTCATGGTAAGCTGCAGACAACTGGGAAAATTACCAAATAAATCTTACAAGTGTAAATTGTACAAGAAGTACAGTGTGCTTTCAGACTCTGTAATATCCTAATCTAGCAGTTAAGGATTTTCTCTAAGAAAGGGACTTCTTCACTGTGATCTGGAGGATGAATAGGACTGTTCCTGGGAAGAGACAGGCAAGTAAGGGGGAGCACGGTAACCAGTGAGATGACAGGTTAAAAAGAATGGAGGCAAGCGAAGTCATGGTGTGTTTCGAGAACCCAGAGTAGCCCAGCCCAGACGGGTTGGGCAGAGAGCAGAGACATTGGAGAGGAGTATGGGGAGAAAGAGTTTGCTGAAGCGAACCAGAATCCACGTGTAAAAAACCTGGAGCATTTATCTCATGAATACTGGGAAACCAGTGAATGGTTCTGAGTAGAATACGCATTTTTCAAAAACTCCTTTGTCTATGGGTATGAGGAGTTTTGGAGGATCAGGAGTGGATGCAGAAAAACTAATTAGAAGTTCATTTGAGTGAGATCTAGGCAAAAGATAAAGACAGTACTCACTATAGTGGTGGCAGATGGGAAGGAAGAGTTGCTAAAAGATTTGAGAGGTGCTAAGATGGGAATTTTTTGGTGTTTTGGAAGTTAATTTATGAGAAGAATACAATTTGCCAAATTTCTACATATGATGTCAATAATTTGTGCAGAAACTCCACTTGTTTGCCTAGTATTTACTGCCATTTGTAATTTCCTTTAGATGAGAAGGGTTTTAATAAATTTAAGAGTACTTAAAACAACCATTTAAAATACTATATAAAATTAAAATTCTCACCTTCTTTTTCATCATGTGTGTAAAAACGTAAGATCATTTGAATCAGCAAGATCAGAATTCTATATGATCTTGCCACTTACTAGCAAGGTGACCTTGGGAAAAGGGAAAGTCACTGAATGTTGACAGGC
>NW_007064547.1:0-5413 GCF_000164805.1 Carlito syrichta | reverse complement strand
ACTCATATCTTGTGTGTGTGATGGCTGACATTTTTTTCAAAAAATGAAATAAGATCATAGTGTAAGGTGTCAAATATAGTGCTGGACACAAAAAGGTATATGAAAAATAGTATCTATAGTTTTAGTATCTACAGATCACTAATCAGAAATCTTGCTTAAATCACCCTCCCAAAATAATCCATCCTTTAAAACTATGACTCAATATTCTTTCTCACATTTTTAGTCAGTTGGTCCTAAATGGCTTACCTGTTCTCATCTCACCTTGCATTGACAATTCCAAAATTCCATTCTCTGCTTCCCTCCCTTCCTCTGATCATTCATTGAGGTACTCGATCCCTGTAGCCTCAACATGCCTGAAATGTCACTCATCATCAGTCTCTACTCCTCCCTACCTTGACAATGCCAGAATTACTGGCCATTTTTGTGCTTCTTCTGATGTAGCCACAGTGAGTAGGGCAGCTGTCATTTTTGGGAGGCACTCTAGGCTCACATGAGTTGTCCTGGGCCACACACACCTAGTGCTGGACTTCCCCACAGTTGCTCTGAGTGTCCTTCCAGAAGTGATTCCTTTTCACTGACTCCTTTGGCGGTAGCCTTGCAACTACTTTAACTCCATTAACTTTATCCATTAGTTGAGTCATACTTAAACACATGGTGGCATATAGTCAGTATAATTGATATTTTGGCTCAGATCTTTCAGAAAATAGCTTCCATGCCTACAGAAGATGCCAATGGAAGTCATCAGCACTGGAGAGCCAGTGATCATGACAAAGTAGAACCAGACATTCTGTGAGTTTCCATCTGGGAAAATTCTCAAGAGTTGAGTCTTTTGAAACAGTGACTCTTAAATTTGTTTTTAGTAAGAAATGCAATTTTTCAAATAAAATTTTAGAAAGAAAACATATAAAACAGATAAAACAATTTTGAGTACGTGGTAGATAAGTATGTTGACCCAGTCAGTCCCTAGCTCTTCTCCCCAAATAACCCCAGAGGTACTATCATGGAATCAAATGACCCAAGAACACCTAAAATCACTGCCCTAGGGACTATAGCACTTGACCTAAAAGCCACTGAAACATGAGCTTAACTTGAGGCAACCAATACACACATGTGGCTTGGGATGGGCCACAGGGAAGGTGGAGCACAGTTTTATCAACTTCTGTTCCTGGGGTCATTTCCCAGGTGAACAACCTTCCTGTCCAATATCCTCTCCAAATTCATATCAGCCTAATGCTTGAGATCCCAGAGCATCAGAGGCAGAAGGAGTCTGCATCATCTTGGATCTTCAGCTACAAGCAACAGAAATTCACTTTGACTACCTCAACCCAAAAAGGTTTATTGGCCAAATATGAGTGACTCAAAGAATTGAAAGATAACTGAAAAGTCAGGCTTAGGGGGGAATCAAGAAAGTTTAGTGACCTAGGTAGTGGGAGATGATCAACAGTGTTATCTGGAATCTACTTTGGGATGAATCAAGTCCTATGTAGAAGAAGTAATGCCCTACAATAAAACTTCACAGTTTTTTAAGTGGTCAAACACCAACTGCCCACTACAGTACTCCTTCACATTTGGGGGAGGGAAATTACTAGACTTGTTACTAACAAGGTCACAACAAAAGTCAAGTTTCTGGTCTCCAGTCTGTTGTTCTGTCTGCCCCCATGTTGTTGTAGCTCCATAGGTAACACCTAGGTCATTTGGCAGTCAGGTATTAAAAACTATCCTGGCCAAGATCCATGCAGCTTCAAGCTCTGACCTAGGCCACGTGATTTGCTCTTGCGGCTTCTCCAGCCTTGACCCTTCACTAAGGCCCATGTTGTTGTTTTCTTCCTTTCCCTCAGTCTCTATCCCCCTGACACCTCATGGCTCTTCCTCTGTTCAGGTTGTCTCAGTAAAAAAAGATGCTCCTCTATCTTGTGCCACCACCCATTTCCTGTTTGACCCCAAGCCTGTCGTTTCTGGTCCTGTTACAGAGTAGGCTCATCTGGGCTATCAATACATAAGTTAGGAAAACCAAGAGCAAGAACAGAATGGACTGCAGGGCTAGACACCAGAGGAGTATGGATGGGCAAAGGACCAAAACCCTAACCAAGTGAAGAGGATAAGCAGGACATGTGGCCAGAGTCTAGACACTGAGAGAGCAGATACGATTTGGAAGAAGATAACAAAGCAGACTGCAGCTCTTTCTCTCCAGATTCAATTGCATTGTTACAGACTTAGACTCTACTGTCCATCCTAGCTCAAAGCTACTTTTTCTTCATCAAATGTCTATAAAGTTTCAATGCCATTGAAGCCTTTTATCTATGTCTTAAATAGCACTGGGTCAGAAAACATCTTCCTTCTTTCTTACTTGGGGCTAATGACCTAAATTAAAGATTGGCACTTGAGAAACGCATAAGGCCCAGTTGTCACCACGTGACTCAGGGAAACTGCAATGTGGAAGGTTGGAAACAAAATGTCAAAGAAACAGATATGGCTCAGCTTAGAAAACTCTTGATTCTGGAAAATCAAACCAAGGAGTTTAGATTTTTCTCTTTTTTACTGCTCCTGGAAGAGATGGTAAGTCAATATTTGTTAAGTGAATGAATGAGATATTTTAGAAAAAAATATTAAATGAATAGCAAGTATGCCAGAGAAGGAAAAAACAGATGCTCCAGGTAGACACACTGGTTCTGAAATAATTGTTAAACACTAAGAACATGAGGAAAATCTGGACTAGGACAAGCACAGGTGGCATAAAGTGGGGGGGGGAGTGTTGGAGAGAGCTTTAGGAAGTGGAATTGATCATTGATTATGGGGAAGTAAGAGAGGTTATCAAGGAGACCTCCAACGTCATGAGGTTGAGTGTGACAACATCAATGGCAATGGAGACACACAGAGAGAGATGAGTTTGAAAGATAACACATGGGGTTGGGATCATGAATGTGCCTAAATGGACAAGTCAGATAGGCTGGGAGTGCATTCCTGGAGATCAAGAGAGAAAGATTGGGACTAGTGAAACTATGCCAGGTGTCACATTATTGATGATAGTTGCTGGAGTTATCTTTACCAGAGAATACATGGGATAAAAATGATCAAGGAGCTCCAGAGAAAGCTTTCACAGTGTCTGGCCCTATTAATCCATCTCCACTGCAACCTTGGCTACCTCACTGCTACTGTCCTTTCTGGTCTTATTGCATGGGTGGCTTATTAACCCATCTCAGAAAGGAGAATGTCTGAACCCAGGTTCCCTTCACCCCACTGCAGGGTTAGACCAAAGGACTTGAGCACAAATATTTTATTTGAGATGAAACCTCAGAGAATATGTGAAGGATCAAGGAGTGTAAAGGAAGGAAGAAATGTCCACGTAAACTGCACCATAAAGGTTATTGCAGTGGGCAGCTGGGGTCCAATCCCACCCAGGACCTCAGGAGGAGCATGAAGAAGGCCTCTTAGGGTTAGCCTCCTGAGGATCCAAATGGAAGGCATTTATTTATGAGCCCCCATACCACACTGGATGCCCCAGGGGCATTATTATTCCCATAGTTCTAGGATACCCAAAACATATTTGTTTGCCAAGTGGGGACCTGCTACATCTGCAGCACTGGAGGAACTTCAAGACAGAGAGTGAAGGATGCAAGCTCATGCTTGAGGCCAGAAATGTCAACAAAATGTGTGGTTCGAAGTCCCCAAAGAGTTTCCCACCATAGTGAGAACTATAATCTAGGTAAAGCCAACAAAGTGTGGGAAGGAGCCCCAGAGGAATCTGATACACGGACCCCTTGCACTCCCTAGTCCCACCTCTGCCTGACATTGCATCCAATTCAACCAAGATTCTAGGTGGTGGCTGAACCAAACTCTTTAAAAGAGTTAACACACTGGGCTAGCAGAAGAATGTACAGTCCCACTGCTGCAATGGACCCAGAGAACTTTGTTGCTATTCATCATCTCCCTCCTTCACCATCCTTTCCAGATTTCTCCACTCCATTTTAGCTAGCACTTCAACTGTTCTAGGTTGTTTTTCTGACCAGATGTCCTAGACCTTCAGTCCTGAAGGGTCCCAGCACTTGACTCCCTTGCCTTTGTCAGGCCATGGTAGCTGCAATTGCTTGTTACTGTTGTTACTGGCTTTGAAGCATCAAGAGATGTTCCAGGGAATCCTATAGGCTTCAGGGAACCTTCTCCCTCTGGGAGCAACCCTAGCTCCTGATGACAAGACTCAATTACCCCTCCTTACTTGCCTGCTGATCTTCAGGAAAGACAAGATCAAAATGAGCAAGCTGTACTTGTAGCTTCTGAATCAGTGAACACCGTGTCCTTGGAAGATATTCCATCCCTGGGAATCAGGGCCTGTGCTTTAGCAAAGGCTGATGTTACAAGAATGAGAAGCACAAATTCCACAAGGGATGACTGGAGGCTGCAGCGAGAGAAGCAGTTTTACTGCAACCCCTTGTTGTCCAAGCCTAAATAGTCTAGCTCATGGGGACCCTACACATCAGCTGTGGTCTTATGTTGCATCCTGGATACAACACCTCCAACTAAACACAAAATGTGAGCCTTTATTAGGTCATTTCATAATTATGTTATGCCAGATATATCCTAGTGATGTGATATATAATAAGACCAGTAGATCCATAAATTAGGTCTTTTGGTCTAAAGAAATGGTTTGTGGAATTGCAAGTCAGTAAAATGGGCATTCAGTAAACTCTAGAATGGCAGAGTTGTCTGAGTAATTGCATGCAGAAAACTTGTGTCTAGAGTGGGTGTTCATTTTAGTAAGGATGAGACCCTGTTTTTAGAGGGCAGAAGGAGTATGATATAAACTGTCATCAGCAGCTAGCTCTTCCCTTCTAGGAATAGCATCACACTAAGGGCTCAGCATCATGCACTGCTGCTGACAGTTTGAACATTCAAGGATGGTAGTAGTAGATAAGCCTTGATGAGAGTGAACCCACACCATAGAACCCAGGCAAGGTCTCTAACTCTGCCACTATGGCTACTCATTTAACTGTCCATTGTACATGAAGAGACAGACTGATTGGCAATGTTTGATAGTCACCTGATCCTTCTGACTGTAAAATGCCTCTTCAGCAGTTATCTCTGGTGGATATTGAAGTGAGACAAAAGCTTTGCATGTTGTATAACCATTCCCATGGGTCCATCTGCATGCTTTTTCTTATTGCTTCAGATATTCCTATCTTGCTTATTCTAGGCCTTCAGCCACAAACCAAGCCTATCTAGCTATCCAAGAGTACTTGTATTTCATTACTTCAGACTACTTCTCCTACCACACCAGTAAAAGACCAAGTCTATTGCTTACAGTTCACCTACTGGAATGATTTCCTCTCATCATTATTCTTTTTTTTTAATATCAATATTTTTTTTTCTTTTTTTTTTTTTCATTAATCAGTATTTTTTATTATGGTTTTGTGGGGTA
>NW_007064546.1:0-2065 GCF_000164805.1 Carlito syrichta | reverse complement strand
GGACAGGGTCTTGCCAGGACCCCAGCCTGGGATATGCACTGTCCATGGTCCCACCCACATGCCATGGTCACTCCATTGGCCTCAGAGGCTGCTGACAACAGTGCCTGTGTCCCGAGGGCCCACAGCTCAAGGGCCGAGCAGCACCACCACAGCCACGGTGGCTGCGTTATTTACGAGGAACATGAAGCCGCGAGCTGCTGCTCCCGGAACCCACCAGAGACTCTGTGCCTTCCTGCTAAATGTCAGACGGCACTTATAGGACGTGACATTTAGAAAATCACCACCCTCGGCCGCACATCCCCACTTAAATGCTGTAATGAGGAATAACTAGCATCACGGTGTAAATAACATCCCAGCCTGGTCCACCGCAGAGGCCTGGGGGTGACCCGGCGGTGGGGTCTGTGCTGAGACTGGGGCGGCTCACCTGAGCCCCTTCTTGGCACCTCAGGAGGCCTTGAGGGGATTTGCTGTGAGGCCAGGGCTCCCAGCCACAACTGGCCCCCTGTGGGAGGTGCCCAGACCCGGATCTCAGCTGGGTGACCTTGGACGTTTCTGAACCTCTCTGAGCTCCGTCTTTCACCCCAGTGTTACTGATGCCATTAGACATGGTGAAGAGCTTGGGCGTCCTAGGTAGGAGGCCTGGGGTTGAGCTGGGACTCTGTCCCTCACTGCATGGCCCTCAGTTTCCTCATCTGTAAGATGGGCTCTGCCCTCCTTCTTGTGACCTGACACCGTGGCTGCAACAGCGCGTGTCAGCGCAGGCCCTCTCCTCCACCCATGTCCCCTTCCCAGGCAGGGCCTGCACCAGAGCTGCCACCCTGACAGACTGGCCCAGCGGCACTCATGGCTGTTTCGGGAAAAGGCTCCTTCCTACGCAGATGCCTGGGGCTTAGGCCACTGGTGTCCGAGTCGTGCCATCTTGATCTGGGCCGCGGCTGCAGGCGTGCTCCTAGCCTACCCTCCCAGGACTTTTGTCCCTATGGCCCACACAGTACAGCCTGAGCCTTTTTTTGTTTTGTTTTCATTCTGGAGCATTAACTATGTTTTTCTGGCAGTGAAGTAGACTGAGGCCTGTTGAAACTGGGGTCCATTTCCTTGAGGTTCTCATCATGTTTGTTGATGGTCGCAGTGCTCTGGGATTGGCTGACTTCTGGGGAAGTGGGGGCGGTTGTGATTAGGCCGGGGCAGGGGGCAAGGAGTGTCCATACCCAGGCTATTCCCACCAGGAGCTCCCTGTGGGGACTGTGTCCAGGAAGTTCCAGAAAAATGTGACCAAGGGCTGTCATCACCATATTCAGTCCAACCCATGAGGAGACACCAGACCTTCCCTGCCCTCACAGAGCTCACAGGGCAGGGACAGGGCGGCCACCATGCATGATCTGGGTCACAGCAGCAGCATGAATGCAGCACTCCTGGTTCTTGGTTGCCTGTTCAGCAGCCTGAGCACTTGCCTGTGCCAGGCACCAGTGTCTACCAGGAAAGGATGGGGCAGCGCCCATGGCCATCCCCGTGGAAGCCCACTTACTGGGTCCCGTCCATCTGTCTGTCCCCGCATGCAGTACTTCAAGAAGCAGAAGCGGCTCATCCCCGAGAGAACGGTGTGGAAGTACTTCGTGCAGCTCTGCAGCGCCGTGGAGCACATGCACTCGCGCCGGGTCATGCACCGAGGTATGTGCTCCCTCCAGAGTCCGCTTCCTGGTGGCTTCTCAGGGGCAGCCCCTGGGGGGTTGGACCACTCTGCATGCCCCACATCAGGGGCCTGTCCGTGGTGCAGAGTGCTATGAGCCCCAGGGGCGGGGGCCACTCTTGGCACACCATCTCCAGCCCCCAGCACTAGCCCAGGACGTTGGGAACGTCCCACAGCAGGGACCCTTCCTAGGGGCTCTGACATCTTGACCGGTATTGGCGGGACACAGGAGCGGAGACACCTGCAGGAGGGTTTTCAGAAGCTGACGTCATCCGAGTTGTGAGGAAGGACCTGCCAGGTGTCAGGCAGGGCGCTGGGTCCTGGAGATGGGCTGCCTCATGACTCTTCTGTTCCTCCCCTTTCCTATGCTTATGAGTG
>NW_007064545.1:0-2047 GCF_000164805.1 Carlito syrichta | reverse complement strand
GGGAGGACAGTGGTGAGCAGAGGATGGAAGAGGGAGCAGACGAGAGGGAGAGCAGAAGCCAAGATGGTCCTAAACAACCTGGCGCCCTCAGGAATGCCAACAGGGAGGAAATCCCCAGGAGGAGGTGGCAGGAGGACACCATAAAAACAGTGCTCTCTAATGTTCAAGTTGTTGTTGAGGCAGTCTAGCTCTGGAGTGTAGTGGCGCAGTCATAACTCACTGCAGCCTTCAATTCCTGGGCTCAAGCGATCCTCCCACCTCAGCCTCCTAAGTAGCTGGAACTACAGGTGTCTGCCAGCTAATTTTTAAAATTTTTTGTAGAGATGGGAGGGTCTCGTCATATTGCCCAGTCTGTCTTGAACTGCTAGTCTCAAGCGATCCTCCTGCCTCAGCCTCCCAAGTGTTGGGATGCCAGGCGTGAGCCATAGCTCCTAGCCCAAAGCCCAGTTTTAAGTGAGAGTTGGCGCAAGACAAGAAAACAGCTGCAGGAGGAAGCAGGAAGTATGGAGCGATACCACCTATGAAAACGTAAGGTAAGAGAGTTAAACTAGCATGAATCTGACCTGTGAGTGAGCAAACATTAAGAGAACAGAACAAATAATTCAGAAGTAAACCCAATATTTACAGAAAGTTTGTATGTGATAAGGAGGGCACCATCTACCCACGGAGAAAAGAATCAATACACTGTTGGAAACAACTAGAAAGATAACTGGAAAAAACGAGGTTGGAGCTCTATGTCACTTTATACAGAAACATTTCAAATGGCTCAAAGATTTAAATATAAATTTCAGGTGGATGTGGTGGCTCACAACTGTGATCTCAGCACTCTGGAAGCCAAGGGGGGAGGATGCTTGAGCCCAGGAGTTCAAGGCCAGCCGGGCAATGTAGCAAAATCTCATCTCTACAAAAAATAAAAAAAGGAGCTGGGTGTGGTGGCACATGCCTGTAGTCCTAGCCTCAGGAGGCTGACACAGGAGGACCATTTGAGCCCAGGAGGTCAAGGCTGCAGTAAGTGGTGATCATGCTATCACACTCCAGCCGGGGTGACAGAGTGAGACCCTGACTCAAAATAATAATAATAATAATAATATATTTAGGTATACATATATATTTTATATGTATGCATACACATACCATAAGATTAACAGAAGAAAGGTTGGGAAAATACATACAGTGTAATTTTGGGGGACTTTCTAAACATCATATAAGATTCCAGGAGCCATAAATATAAAATTTGATATATTTGACTATGGAAAATTTTAAATTTCTGCATTAAAAACTTGCATTTAAAAGACAAACAAAACAAGAATATATTTATAATACATATCACAAAGACTTAATTTCCTTAGCATGAAGATAACCAACTTCACTCATAATGAGAACAGTGCCAGTGAAATCCACACAGAGATACTATGTTTTACCTGCCAGATGAGCAAAAGCCAAACATCTGGGAATGTTGCTTGGTGAGGAGTGGGCAACAGGGGTTCGTACACTGTCTATGGGAAAGCAAATTGACACGTCTCCGTGGAGGTCAGCTGGAAAGAATTCCACAGAGAACGTGAGTGCACAGCTCATCTGGCCAAACTCACTTTGCTAAGTTTATCAATACTTTCATCAAGTTCATCAGTTCTGCAGTGACTGTCCTTGTTCATGCTCTTTCTACACATGGACAAACATATCTTTACATGCCCAAGCCCATGTGCACAAAAATGCAAAAAATAACAAAACGCCAGGGAGAAATTGTCCCCACGAACAGGGGTCTGGTGAAGAGTATTACAGCACACCTAGTGGTGGAATATTACATAGCTGTTAACATGAGCGAGATAGCTCTGTATGAACTAACATTGAACAATAGCCAAAATGTGCTCTTTGTTTGTTGTTACTAGACATGAGTGTGTGTGTGTGTGTGTGTGTGTGTGTGTGTGTGTGTGTGTGTGTATATATATATATTTTTTTTTTTTTTAGATTCTGGGTTGCATGCACATGTCAGTTACAAGGGTATATTGCGTGATGGTAACGTTTGGCTTTTTTTTTTTTTTTTTTTTTG
>NW_007064544.1:0-8630 GCF_000164805.1 Carlito syrichta | reverse complement strand
GGATGCCCTAGGGTGGGGCAAGGGAAGGGGGCTGAGGCCTGGACCACTCACTCCCCAGCACAGGCACCACGGCAGCCCACCTTCCCTACTCACCCTGAGCACGCGGGGAGGGGTCCATGGTGCCAGGGAGGAGGGGCTGGGAGCCCGGAAGGCCCACGGGAGGCTGCGGAGAGGCGGGCAGCACTGGTGTGAGGCACCCATCTGGCCTGGTTCCTGCCTTCCTCCCTGCATCCCTCTTACCTGACTCGGCATCCGCAAGGTGGGCCGGGGGCCCCCTGGAAACCGCGGTGACATGAAGGGCTGGAAGAGGTTGGGGAGCGATCAGCACCTCCCTGAAAGCTACCCCGTTCCTGCTGTGCCTGAGCCCACCTGGGCAGTCCCTCCTCCAGAGCCAGGGGGCAAACCCAGCTCAACCGGGAAGGCAGCGCCCGGGACATTGGGATTGTGGAGGGGCAGCTGGGAGCCTGGGGAATATCAGAACAGACCAGGTGGGTTGGGGAACGACCCACAGTTAACTGTGGCCCTGCTGGGCCTGCCACAGAAGGGGAAAGGCTCCATGGAAGTGAGAGGGTGGCCAGCCCAGGGCGCAGGGGCCCTGAGGCAAAGGGTGAGCGCAGAACATGTGACTCCAATGACCCTCCCATCCTACTCCAGCCTACACCTGTCCACCCAGAGTTGGGGGACAATGGGCACCAGCCCTGGCCGTACCTGGAAGAAGCTGGCCGCCATGGGGCCGGTAGTCATTGCATCACTGGGAGCCATGCTGCCCATCACAGGGCTGGGGGCTGCTGCAGTGCTCTGCAGGGTGAGGACACCAAGGGCCAGGTCAGGACACTTCCTGCTGGGCGGCCCCATAGGAAGTCTGACTCTATCCGTGCTTGCGGGAAGGGGAGGGGCCTCTCTCAGGGCAGAGGGCAGTTGCTCCCCTCCAGACCAGCCTCTTGCCGGCGGGGAGTCCCAGCCTGCAATGAGTGCTGGCCTGATGCCTCTGTGGGTCTGAAGTGACAGGGACCCAGACTCCAGTGCAGGGTTCTAGCTAGCACAGTGTCCTGACTAGATGTTGCGGCTCCAGGCCCATCCCAAAGGGCTGGCAGGGCGGCTCCATGGGGCTCCCAGCTGTCTCCAAGACACCCCAAATAACCACCCAAGTCCACTGGCCGTTTCAACATCAGCCTCCGTAAAGGTTCCTCCTTGGAGCTGCTGGGCAGACCCTTCCAGTTGCTGCCTTCAGGAGGGGGAAGGGCAAGCAGGACTCTGGGGTGGGGGTCCCATGCCCCCACTCGCTCCTCGGAGAAGGGGAGAGCAGGGAGCTAGAGGGGGGCTCCCATGTCAGCCCAGAGCTTGCAGGGGACAGGCTGATGAGCCCTTGTGCTGGTGGGTCCCAGACCTGTCTGCCTTTGGGGCCAAAGGGGGGGAGGGGCAGGACTTCTCTGCAGGCGCCTTGACCACTGTCCTCGCATCATCGCCCTCCCGGAGCCCAGGTCCTGAACCCCAGAAAGGCTAGGGGCAGTTTGTGAGGTTTTGCTGCACTTTCCTGATTTCAAGGAGTAGGGATGGTCCCTTGGCTACCGAAGGGTCGGGATACACCCTCCCTCCTGCCAGTCCCCTTCCTGCCCCTTCTCAGAGGCCAGCCTTGAGCCTCCAGCGCTGTTCCGAAGCTTGGGAGGGCCGCAGGGGAGCTTCCCCGGGCCCACCGCGACCAGAACGCTCCGAGGGCACAGAACAAGGCATCTGAAAGCCCACGTTCCCCTGGCCCCACTCCTATGCCAAGTCCCAGTCCTAAACTGCTCACCAGGCCCCCCACAAAGGCCAGAGCAGCTGTGCCCACGGACTGCCTCGGGCTGGAGATCGCACCTCGGAGCCCAGATCTGTCCACCTCATAGGGAAGACAGCCCCCTTCGGCGCATGGCAGTCGCCGGTCTATTTCCTGGTTGAGAGGCCAAGGAGGCGGGGAGAGGACGCCCAGTCTCCCATCCCTGCGTCCCCGAGCCCCTCCCAACTCCAGGCACTGAGGAGTTAATCCTGGGCCGGCAACCCTGCCCCCATCCTCCCACCTCCCGAGGCTCAGGCTGGACCCCCTACGTCAATCATCCTGGAAGAGGGGCCCGGGCCGCCCCCCCCGTTGCCATGACGATGGGCTGGGCGCTCGCATTTCCTGGAGACGCCAAGGTCGCTGGGAGTGGGAACGGGAGGGGCGGGGGCCGGCAGAGCCCACGCGCAGGGCGGAGGAAGGGGCTGCCTCCGCGCTGGAGCGGCGGCCTGGCTTCCACTTGGGGCCGCGGGACCCCATCACCCCGGGCCTGGGCGCCACCGCCTGCTGGGCCCAGCGCCCTAGCGCTGCCATGGCAACCAAAGTGCCTGGAAGCGCATCCGGTTGGCAAAGCCCTTCCCATTCTGCCCTCCTCCCTCAGAGAGACCGCGGGACTGCAGGGCCTAGGCGGGAGCCGCGGGGGAGGGGGCGCAGGCTGGGAGGAGAACGGAGTCCAGGGATGCCGTGAAGGCGCAAGGAGGGGGGCCTGGGCACAACTGCGGGGTGTCACCCAGGCATACAGATCCAGACACCCAGATCTGCAGGCCTAGGACCAGGGTCCCACGCGCGGGCGGGAGTCATTCTGGGGAGAATAGCAGTGCACAGGAGGGCCGTCGCGCCGGCTGCCATGTCGTGTAGGCAGCAAGAGGCGCTTCGGGGACACGGGCACACCCGCCCCTGGGCACCTGGGATGGGGTCGGTCAGCAGGACTGGCGCCCCCAGACCTGGCACTGCCCCCGCAGACCTCGGAGCAGATGGCCAGGCACGGGGATGAAGGGATGGGCTGCATGTCGAGGTGTGTCCCCCCGCCCACACGACAGGCTTCTGACCCCTCAACCCAGGCAGGGAAACTGACGACAGGGGAGGGGGTGGAGGAGGAGGGTCCGATGCAGGGCCCCATAGGTCACCCCCTCACTCCCCAGCATGCTCCCACCTCGATGGCCCAGAGAGGCTAGGGGCAGGCAGAGGTGCCCCCAAAGCTGATCAGAGGGGAGGGAGGAAAAAAAACCTCCCCTACTCTGAGTGACCCTAGACCAGGAGAGGTGTAGGATCCGCAGAAATGCCCAAGATACGGATGGCAGGCACTCTTTAGCGCTGCCTGCCAGCCCCTCCCCAGATTACAGTACCAGCCAAACTCCCGCCCTGGTCTTCTGCTCTGAGTGGGGACTCACATAGTCCTGGAAGGCCTTGGCCTCGCTTGAGTGCTCACATGCTTCTCTGCGGTCCGGCGCCGCACAGTACAGGTCCCAGAACACGCTGCGGACAGCAGGACAGAGGGTTGCTGCCCGCGCCCCCCCCAGCCCTCTCCACACCCGCCCACCCGCGTCTCCACGCACCACCACCAGGAGTGCAGGAACCCGGGCGGCTCGCCCAGAGTGATGTTCTTCTCCCATCGGATCTGCAGGAAGAGGGAAGGAGTGAGGGTCCTTGCCTGACCCCACCCCACCACCCACCAGGGGCCCCGAGAGCCTGCAGGGAGGGCACCAGCCGGAGACTGGGGGCGGCTGCAGGGGAACCAGGGTGTGCAGATCCCCCATGTATGCAGATACGGGACGCCAGCCTGAGGCCCTGACCCTGTCCACCCCTCAGTCCCATGGACATCAGAAGAGCCCCCTCGCCCCACCTGGAGCCCCAGGCTGAAGGGCGCTTACCTCAGACAGGAAGGTCTGGGCTGACTTCTGGGCACCGACATGCAGCAGGTACTCGTACACATACAGTGCCAACCTACAGGATGAGGCTGGTCAGGCTCACCGCAGGCCAGCCCTGAAGCCTTCCTCCCTGACTCTCAGGTGGGCACAGGAGGAGATGGCCTCCTGCCAGAGCTCACCTCAGACAACTACTCATCTGTGGACACCCAGTCTGCAGGACCCTCCCAGGTATCCCAGACGCCCAATTCCAGGCTGAATTCCACTCAGCTCCACACTGAGCTGTGTCCTATATCCAGGTCTCGCTGCCTAAATCAACCGAAGCTCTACCAAGCCAAGGAAAGAAGAGCCCCTCCCCTTCACGGGATCAGCACCTGCCTACCAGCAATGGCCCCAACCTTTCCTGCAGACTGCCCCCAACAGGGCACCACTGGCCCCAGAGGAGTCTGGGAACACAGGTGGGCAAGGAGAGGTGGAGTAAGCAGTGCCACATAGCTGCCATGCCACTGCCTTGCGAAATGCCTGCATAAGTCCCCCACCTGCCAGGGATCCCCTGGACTTGGCCTTCAGCTGCTGGCCACCCCCTCAGGTCCCTTCTACTGCCCAGCCTGGCCCCACAAGGGATGGGGGGATGGAGGGTCCTGGATCCAAGATGGAGACTCCCCAAGGGTCACCCAGGCCCTCCCAGAGCCAACATCTCAGCCTCCTACTGGCCCTGACAACGCCTGCCCTAAAATAGCCTCCCGCTGACTCCTGCTCTGCCCCATCATTCCCTCAGCTCCCGGCTCCCCCCAGCCCCTGCACTGCCCTCCCCCATCCTACCCTTCCTCCTTCATTCATTCCCGTGCACAGGCTGGCATCCCCAGGCCCTGTCTGTGGGAGATAGGACGGGCATGTGGGTGGGCAGCAGCTCCCAGGAGCACTCCCAAGGTGTCTCAGTCCCCTATCATCCGCTCTTAGGAGGGCCGAGCCCTGGCCCTGATTCTGACTCCATACCCTCCAGGTCCTGTGTCTTCCTCAGCCCAGGCACCCTCTTGGCCCCTCAGGCCCCAGGACGATGGCCCAACCCACTTCTGCGAGCCCTGCCCTTTCCAGAGGCTTCAGTAGAGCCTGCATCCCTAAGGGAAGTTTGAGCAGCAGCGCCAGGTCCAGCAAGGATGACTGGGGTCCAGCGCCGCCACAGCAATGGCCCCACCACGCTCTGGGGAGAGCAGGGAGCATTCCAGGGGGGCTCAGAGCAGGGAGCATTTGGGGGAATCAGACAGAGCCCAGGAACCAAGGCCGGCCCCGGGAGGCAAAGGATGGGGGGCATGAGGTCTGACTGTATTGCTCTGACCTCCCAGCGGCAGCCTCTCCTGGGGCTCAGGTGATCCTGAAACAGCAGGTAGCCCAAGGCCTCTCCCACATGCCCCACCCTGGTTCCATCCCCCCCTTACTCTCCCTGGGCCTTGCTGCTTTCATGATATCCTTATGCAGTGGCTGCCTGTGGGGTGCTCCGGCCTCCTAAGTTTGGGCCGGTTTCACCTGACATCTCCAGGCCCAGCTCGACACCCCATCCTGCCTTTGTCCCAAGCCTCCACTCACAGGCCCACCCTCCTGAGGAGCCTCCGGTGGTGCTCATGGGAGTGGCCTGCTTGGCCACTGGCCGTGTCCACCCTCATGGCCCTGCGCCCACTGAGAAAGCAATGCCCAGGCAAGGTCGCTCTGCTCAGCCAGATCCCTCTCCCACCTCCCGACACCTGGCCCAGGCCGCCACCCCCACCCCGGCTCCTCCCGGGCTGTTTCCCCACTGCCCTCCCATCCCAGGGCCTTCGCAAGTGCCACTCCCTGCCTGGGGCAGTTCTGCCCAGAGACTCATGTGGCCCGTGTCCCCTATCACAGGCCTCTCAGTCAGCTGTCACCCCTACTCTGTTTTCCCACGAGTTTCATCATCACTGACACGTGCCACAGGCATACGGCTTGAGAGGTGGGGGCTTCCTCTCTCACTGTGGGGCTTAGAACACAGCCCTGGTCCCCTAGGACCCGTGCCCCCATGAACGAACAAATCACACCAGGACCCCTGGCATTGCTGAGAGGGTTCACCAAGATCAGGTAGAACTGAAGGCTGACCCTCAGTCCACGAAGGATTCTGGAATTTGTCCTCAGAGTTACGGGGAGCCAGAAGGTGGTTCGATTTTGCTGAACTACCTTACATGCTGCTGCAACTTTTGGCTTTTTATTATAGATAGATATATTTCCTATAGAGACATGGTCTTGCTATGTTGCCCAGGCTGGCCTCCAGCTCCTGACCTCAAGAATCCTCCTGTCTCAGCCTCCCAAAGTGCTGGGACTACAAGTGTGAACTATGTCCAGCTGGCTGGCTACTTCAACAGAAATCTTTCTCAGGGAAGGACCGTGGGTCATCTTCTGTTAGGGTGGAGTTCTGAAGCCTGGCTGTTTGGCAGGGTGAGGCACACCCACTCTAGCTCAGGGCACCAGGGACAGGCAGCACCAGTGGGGGCCTTGAGTTGTTATGGGCAGGGATCTGGACGCAAATCCCCCACCTGGCTAGGCCAGCACTGCCCCCAGGGCTCCCTGTGCCAGGAGGAATGGTGGGCAGATCTGGGCCTTGTGGGGGCGGGGGCTGGGGGGGCACATGGCGGCACTGGGTGCCCCAAGATGCATCACACTTGCTGCTGTAATTATACAGTCAACTAGATGACAGCGACACAGCCCTGCCCCATCTCTCTCCCAAATGCACCTGCCCGGGTGTCACTGCCTCGTCCATCCCCAGGTCCCATTGCTGCTCGAGGCCACCCAACCCACAGTTGTCCCCCGCCACCTTGAAGTCGGGTCTGCCGCCCCACCAAACGGAACCCTAATCCTAGCCACCTTCCTGGCCTCGCTTGGTGCTCCGTATCCCTCAGCGTGGCAGCTCAAGGGTGTCTCCCATGGGGCAAATGGACTCACATGCCTGTCCACAAACTGAGCCTGAAAAACGACAGGCAGTGCCATGGGCGTGGCTGTCACCGCAGAACTATCCTAAGTTGATCTGACAGCACTGAAGTGCACGGGGTGTGGCACCCCTCCCTCCCTGCAGGTGGCCCACTCAAGAGCTCGGCCTCCCCCATCCACCAGGACTGCAGGACAGGCACCCAGCAGGCACGGTGTGTTTGGAGATGCTGGCCAGATCATGTGAGGCAGGGGACCCAGGGGCTCGGGACCAGGCCAGAGGGAGAAGGTGGGAACGGCAGGGCCTTGTGCTGGAGAGTGGGGAAGGCTCAGGGCAGGAAAGATGGCACAGTGCTGGGACCCTGGGCTCAGAGCAG
This sequence comes from Carlito syrichta, assembly GCF_000164805.1. Lineage (NCBI taxonomy): Eukaryota > Metazoa > Chordata > Mammalia > Primates > Tarsiidae > Carlito > Carlito syrichta. The sequence continues at coordinate 1,647 of NW_007064544.1, read as the reverse complement.
CCTGACCTCTTCACCCCACTTCATGGAGGAGGAAACCGAGGCCCAGAGACAGGAAGTGGCTGATGTTTCCTGAGCGCTGTGGCGGGATTCCAGATTGTTGCCTGTCACCCAGGCTTCGTAACAATTCCCAAAGGCAGGTCTCCCCTGTTTCAGACGAGGAAACTGAGGCCCAGGCCACCAGCACGTCTCTAGCACAGTGGCCCCCACCCCTCCAAGAGCTCCCGCAAGCCCAGAAGCTGAGGTCTCTGGGGTCCCTTCCCCTCCAGGGCCCAAGGGTCCTCCTGTGGGATTGGGGCACACAGCCACTGCTATTTCCTAAGCTTGTTCTTTTTTGTGAGAGTTGGGGTCTCACTCTGTCACCCAGGCTAGAGTACAATGACACGATAAGGCTCACTGCAACCTCAACCTCCCGGGCTCAGGTGGTCCTCCAGTCTCACCTCCATAGTAGTTGGACTAAAGGTGTGCGCCACCATACCTGGCTGTTTGATACATATATATTTTTTTACAAAGACAGTCTTCAGGATACCTGATCCTAAACCAGAGGAAGTGAGAACCAGTTGGAGGCCCAAACTTCACCTTCACATACATTATCTGATCCTGACTTGTACATCTTTCTAATAAAGTTAAAAAAAAAAAAAAAAAAAGGGTGTTGCTATGTCGCCTCAGGCTGGTCTCAAACTCCAGGGCTCAAGCCATCTTCCTGCCCCAGCTTCCCCAAGTGCTGAGATTACAGGCCTTAGCCACATGCAGACCCCAACTTTCCTTAGCACCATAAACTCACTCCCACCTGGCATGCCTATAGGACCCTCTGCAGGAAAGGGAAGACCCCAAGGCAGCTCTGGCAGGGGATGGCCTCTCCTGTCCCCGACCAACTGAGGCGTGGCCAGGGATGCTGGGTCCTGAAGCCAGTGTCCTCTGAGCCTCTGCCGAGGGTGAACAGCCCGGGGAGGGGCTAGAAAGCTGATGGGCCCTGACCAAGGTGGAGGCCAGGCTCACAGATACACATCTTGTGGAGATTCTGGTGTGGCCAGCTCCAGCCCACAACCTGGCTCAAATCTGCTTTTCACCTCCTTCTTACCCGCCCACCAGGTCCAGGCTGCCACCAGCCCTCTCCAGGACAAGCATGTCTCCCAGGATCCCCCACGCCCCATTTACAGGGGAGCCAAAGCAAACCTATCACAGTTGTTCCTGAGGTCACACGGCTCCCTCGTGGCCGTCCCTCCCCCTCCTGAGCCCAGCCTGGCCCCTCTGCCTGGTCCCTCCTCAGGGCCTTTGCCAGTCCTGTGCCCTGGCCTGACACCCCATCACTGTCACCAGCTTTCCTCCTCTGTCTCGAGCACTGAGATCGACCCGGCACCGCATTAGGGAGGCGAGTACCGAAGACTGCTTGAAACCAGGAAGTCGAGACCAGCTGGGACAACACAGACAGACCCTGTCTCTACAAAAAAGAAAACAAGCCCCGAGACACCTGATGGGTGTCAACCTCCTCCCTGCTGGGACCCTGACCAGGCAGGTGTGCTAACAAGTGACGATTCCTGCGAGGTGGTCACCTCCAGAGACGGGTCAGAGTTGGGGTGACCCTCTGCTTCCAACCCAAAAGTCTGTGCTGGGGGCGGGCGCCTCGAGCCCTCCCGCCCGCCCGCCCGC
>NW_007064543.1:425110-425704 GCF_000164805.1 Carlito syrichta | reverse complement strand
CAGCTGACCAGCCTCACTCGTGCGCTGCCCTTTACGGTCTGCAGAGCCGCACAAATCCAGAGTCCCGCGAGGCGCCCAGCCCACACCGGCACCCACTTGAGACCATGCACGGTGCCGGGCGTTTTACACGCGGCTACTCAAAGTTCATTTTACAAACTGGTAAACTGAGGCTGAGAGCGGGACTTGGCTTAATTGACTTGGCCAAGGTAGCAAAGCTGAGGACTTTGGGAAGGAAACTACAACTCGAAGGGAAAATCCAACCAGAGCCAGAGTCCCCCTGCCCGGGCGAGTGGGATGGGGGGGGGAAACTGAGGCGGGGGACTGGGCACGGAGAAGAGAGGGCTGTTCCTCCAGGAATCCTTCTGAAGGACAGCCTAAGGGGCCCAACCAGAGGCGGCGCTTCCCACCACCATCAGCACCACCATCATGCCCGGTCCCGCCTCTCCCCTCCTTTCCTCTCCCTCCCTACTCCTTTCCTCCCCCGGCTGCCACGTTCCGGAGTTACATAACCCGAGGAGAGAAATCCGAGCGACCGCCAGCGGGCTGGGGCCGGGAGTGGAGGGACCGAGGCTTGACGCGCGCCCTGCCTTCCCC
>NW_007064543.1:406517-424946 GCF_000164805.1 Carlito syrichta | reverse complement strand
CCCCCCCCCCCCCCCCCGCTCCCCTGGGGGGGGGGGTCTCTATTCACCTAACGGCCCCAGATCCTGAGATGCCAGAGCGCGGGACCCTTTCCATCCTCCCTCCAGGTCCCCCTTAGGTCCCCCGCGTCGGGGTCGCCTCCCCAGAAGGAAGGAAACGCGCCCAGCGGTGCGCCTGTGGCTGGCGCATGGCCTTTGTGAGGAGCCCTCCAAGGAGAAGCTGCTATCCCACGAGGAGCGATGCCCAGAAGTGGCCAGGAACACTCTGGAGTGCGCGAGACCTTGAGCAAAAAAAAAAAAAACAACAACAAAGTTTTTTTTGCGGGACCGCTATCTATATAAACAACTTGAATCACCCAGATCAGCGTGTCAGCACCATTCTGGCGACCCAAGTTCACACGAACCCCAGAAAGATTCACAGCGCCGCGCTCTGGGACTGAGGTCCACCACCAGCTGTGACGACCCCATAGGCCCGAGTCATGGAGCTCCTCGAGACGTCTGACCCGCCCCGTGCGCGCCGGATGAAGGACTAGAGACCCCCCTGAAAGCGCTCAACTGGGTCCCGCTTCGGAGCGCCACGCCTGGACCGCGCTGCCAGGTCCCGGGCACAGGAGGGGAGGACCCGGAAAAAAGTCAAGAAAGGCGTTCCACCGCAGAGACTCCCAGGGCGCGGGAGGGGCAGATGGGCTTCATCGCAGGCTGACGCTTCGGCAAGGTGGGGGTCCTCGCTCTGAACAGGTCCCGGGGTTCCTCACTTCTCTCCAAAGCCCATTCTGGCCACTTCCCTGTCTTGGCCCTTCGTCCCCATCCAAGGTTCTCAGACGGGTGTGAAAAGAAGGAGGGAGCAGGGGGGCACAAGGAACTGGACATCTCAGCATCCTGAGGCTCCCATCCCCTCCAAGCCGTTCCTCACATAGCACCCAAACTGCCTCAAGTTCCTCCTGGCTTAACTCCCTTGTGGGTCCACCTGCGAAGCCCTTTGGACCAAGCTACTGCTGTTCACACCTTTCCCACCCCATCTCCCTCGTCTGTCCCCTGGCCCCTATCCCTCCAGTCACATCGGTGCTCTAGCTGCTTCTCCAGCTCACCAGCCCACCTAGCCTCCTGGCCTTTTCACTTGTGCATGGAGCTTGCATTCTCATCATTCAGATTTCCTTTCAAGACATCTGCTCCCAAAGGCTTCCGCGACCACTCTAGCTAAAGTAAGCTCTATCACACACACTCTATCTTCTCACCTTTTTTACAGTTGTCTTCAAAGTTCTCAACACTGAGATCACCATCTTTTATTTGTAAGTGTTCATTGTTCAGGTCTCCCCCCTGCACCGCCCCCCACCCCTCGCAGGAGGTAAGTACTCTTCCAGAAGAGGCTTGTACCCAAATGTTCCCACCTGCACCTCAGGGCCTAGAACAACACCTGGTCCCTGGTCAGCACTCATAATGTGTGTGTATAATATAGTCAAGATTAGAAGGGACCAGGCAGGGCTGAACTGAAACTGACCCTCCCCAACAGCACCAGGTTTTGCAAGAGAGGAGATGGCAGAGCATGAACCAGCTCCCGAGGGGACTGGGGTGGGGCAGCTGGCACCCTCCTGCCAATCTGCAGGGGCCAGATCCGCAGGACGCTCATACCTCTTGTGTCCTCTGCACCTGCTCATTCCCCTCTCCCCACACTCTGCACCCATAGCTCTCTGCCCCAAGAGCCCCTTTGTTCGCCTCTATGCCTCCTGAGCTCCTCTTCGCTTCTCACAGCCCCTGCACTCCCAGACCATCTGCCCTTGACACTGAGTACCTGGGACTACAAAGGCGTAAAGCTCCAAAGCAGGATGTGGAGGTGGTGGCTGCAGGGACACGGGCAGGGGTGCACCAAGTACCTTCACAGCCAGATTTCTCAGCCAATAGCCAGGCAGAAAGGTCTCTGACAGACTCACTGGGACGAGTATGTATTGCAAAGTGCAACTGAGCAGGACTGGGTGGTGGCACCTGCCCCAAAGGAATGGGCTGGGAATCTCCTGCCCAGGTGTGGTCACGTGACCGGTGGTGAAGAGGACAGATGACTTTGGTGATATACAGGCTTCATTTTACTACAGAGGGCCCCCCAAAGCCAGAATTATCTTCTGGAGGGTGGGCCCCTTGTGGTACAGACTTCCCCTGCTAGGTAGGTTTTCTGGGACCCCATCGGCATCAGTGTACCAGCTTCAGTGAACTTTTTTTTTTTTTTTTTTTTGAGATTCTTTCAATGTGTTTGTCCATTTCTTGCTGGGTGATTGATGAGTGCACCTGCTCTGAGTTTTCAGCAGTTTTTGATCAAAAGCAGCATGACCCCCATGCCGCACCCTCCCTTTTCACCCCATCTCTCCCCGAATGACATTTTTTTGTTTCCCTGGATGAAAAATGTCCTCAAAGGGAAATATTTTGCCATTGTGGAAGAGGTAAATCAAAAATGGCAGAAATACTAAAAGACATAAAAATTGATGAGTTCAAAAACTTTTGAGCAGTGGAAACAGCATCTTGATAGGTGTATTGCATCAAACAGAGAGTACTTTGAAGGTAACTGAAGTTTAAACATGTAAGAATACACAATTTTTTATAAATAAATTCTGGGTTTTTGGGGGGTTCCCCCTTGTACATCCCACTGCTGCCATTTATTCTGTTTGGCTATCCCTGGGCAATAGTTTTACCTCTCTGAGACTTTGTTTCCTCATCTGTAAAATGGGGACCCTATCTTCCTCCCAAGGGTGCTGGGATGATGAAGTGAGATAATCTGTGGTCTGGAGGAAAAGTGAGATTAAAGGTGGGGAAAACAGCTTAACACAGCACTCTTACTTCCACATACACAGACAGAATAAAACAACATCAAGGTAAAAAAAAGGAGGCTCTGTGTCCGACTGTACAGATAATGAAGTAGTGGAATCTACTGCCTGTCCACTTCTAATCTCCTGTCCCTGGTGCTAAGACAGAGCTACCTCCCGGCTAGGTGTTCTCCCTGGAATGTAGGCAGACACTGATGGCACCTCAGTGCACAGGGTAGCATCTCCCCACATGCGCATCCTCTCCTTGTCACTGCCTCACCCAGCTTCCTCTTCCTTCCACATCCATATGTTTGAGAGCCTTGCTCCTCAAAGTCTGGTTAGGGACCAGCACAGGAGTTGAGTGGACAGTACTTAATTCTCCCAGCATGGGTGTGACAACATGCCCTGAGTATTGCCAGCAGCAGCATTCACATCCCATGGGAACTTGTTAGAAAGGCAAAATCTCTGTCCTGGACCTATTGAATCAGAATTTGCATTTTAACAAAACTGAAGGTAACTGAAGTTTAAACAACCCCAGGGGATTCATATGCACATTAAGGAGCACCTCCTTTGAAAACACATGAGATTCACGACTCAGGGAGTTTTATCCCTGGTGTTTGATGCTGTCACTGGTAATTTATCGTAAGCCACAAGAGTATATCCACATGACATTAGGAAATTGGTCTTTCATTCATTCAAGGAGGGTATATCCCTGATCACAGTGTGACTCTATATTGATTTGTTTTTTGTAACCAAGTCATTTTTATCAAAATACTACATAATATAGTTTTATTTATTTGTTTATCTATCTATCTATTTATTTATTTTTGAGTTGGAGTCTCACTCCGTCGCCCAGACTGGAGTGCAGTGGCATGCTCTGGGGCCACCGCAGCCTCGACCTGCTGGGCTCCGGCGATCCCTCCGCCTCAGCCTTCCAAGTAGCTGGAACTATAGGCGCGTGCTACAATGCCTGGCTAATTTTTTATTTATTGTAAAGATGAGGTCTCGCCAAGTTGCCCAAGCAGGTCTCGAACCCGCAGGCTCAGACAATCCACTCACCTCGGCCTCCCAAAGGGCTGGGATTACAGGCTGAGCCACCGAACCCGGCAATTTATAGTTTTAAAGGTAGATCACACTCGGGTTTATAATAGAAGATTCTGCTCTATGCTTTTTCATTCCTAAATCAGGCACTTTTAATTCTTTTTGTTGTTTCTCTTATATTTTTATCTTTATGGTACTATTGCTATTTCTTGATTTTTTTTTGAGATAGAGTCTCACTCTGTTGTCCAGACTGGAGAGAAATGGCATGATCAGCTCACTGCAGCCTCGAACTCCTGAGGTCAAGCAATTCTCCCACCTCAACCTCCCAAGTAGCTGGGACTACAGGCATGTGTCACACAGCCAGCTAATTTTTGTTGTTGTTGTTGTTGTTGTTGTTGAGGAAGAATCTCACTATGTTGCCCAGGCTGGTCTCAAACTCCTGGCCTCAGGTGTTCCTCCCACTTTGGTCTCTGGAAGTGCTGGGGTTACAAACATGAGCTGCTATGCCCAACCTATTTCTTGACTTTTCTATGTGTAGTTGTTTTTTGTGGATTTTGTGCTATGGAGTTAAGGATTTAGCTTTCCTACTATACTCCCACATACATACATCCAGATACACAAACATATATTTTCCCTCCTTACATCCTCCCAATAATGCCAAATCACCATTTGGGGTCAATATTCAGTGCTTTTATTATAACCGTGTGAATATTATTGTTCAAATTTTTGTGCTCCTAGCAGTTAGTACTTCAATTTTTATCATTTGCTTGGTTTTCTAGACACCAATCACTAATTCATTTCCACAGTTTCCAGCGGAACTGAATACTTACTCTGAATATATCTAAACACAGCTGATAATCAATTGATTTAATTTTTCTCTGGAGAAACCCCTCCTGGAGCACCTGTCTTCTGGTTCCAGGCTGTTCCTCTAGGAGCACAGCTGACATCCCAGGCCTTTCTTATAAACCCTTTCATGTGTTTAGTCTCAAGTCTTGAATGCATTATCATCTCCTTTCTTAGTTCAGTTCTTTGTTTTGCTGAAGCTCATCCTTCAGTAGCTTCCTGAGAAAAGGTATATGCAAGGTCAATTTTTTGAGAACTTGTATGGTTAAAAATATCATTTTTCCTTGAGCTATCATAATGCTATAAGAAAGGGATTGGCAGTAGTGGGAAACTTCTGGGCGGGGGTGGGAGGCATACCTCATCAACAAGGGACCTGCATAATGAACATTTGTATACCTAACCCTGAATTGTACCCCACGTATTTAAAATTAAAAAGAAGATAATGCCATTTTTCTACCTTCACATTATACATCATTTAAACAGATGTACATTTCTAGATTGGAAATCATTTTTCCTGAGAATGTTGAGGGCATTAATTTATTGTCTGCTGATACCACTCTGACTTCCAGTCCTATGTATGTGAACTTTTGCTTTTTCAAACGCTTATAGGAGTGTCTCTTTATTCCTGATCATCTGACTGTCATCATGTACCTTGATGTCACTCCTTTTTCATTTACTTGTGCAGTGAACTGGGACCTTATGGTCTAGAGAATCATGTCCTTTAGTTCTGAAGAGTCTCTTGACTTAGAAATATATTTTCCCTTCTTTTTCTCTAATTTTCTAGAACTACCATTATTCAAACATTGGTCCTCTAATTTTACTGGTTTTTCCTCTTGTCTTTGTGAGCTTCCGTTATTATTATTTTTTAAATTATTTTATTTTAAAAATGTAGGGTATAATTCAGGGTTAGGTACGCATGTGGTCATCATACTAGTAAAATGTGGGTACCCCTATAGATGTTCTGTGTCCCCCCAGCAGTGTCCCACCACTGCCAATCCCTTTCTTACAGTATTATGATAAATGTTCAGGGTCCACTTATGAGTAAGTACATGTGGTACTCAGATCTTTGTGATAAATCGCTGAGTATTATAGACTCTAATTCCATCCAGGTTACTGCTAAGTTCATAATTTGGTTTTTCTTTATGGCTGCATAATATTCCATCGTGTAAATGTACCACACTTTCTTTATCCAGGCCACTTTCAATAGGCAGCACGATTGGTTCCAAGTTTTTGCTATTGTGAATAATGCTACAATAAACATGCCTGTGCAGGTATCTTTTTTATAGAGTGATTTGAGTGCTTCTGAGTATATTCCTAGGAGGAGGATTGATGAGTCGTATGGAAGGTTGATGTTCAGATTTTTTAGAAATCGCCACACTGTTTTCTGCAGAGGCTGTACTCATTTACATTCCCACCAACAGTGTAGAAATGTTCCCTTTTCCCCCACATCCTCGCCAGCATCTGTTGTTTTCAGTTATTATTGTGCTTTCTGGAAGATTTCCTCAGCAACTCCTCAGGAGCTGGCTCTACCATTAATAAATTCCAGTGGTAGCTTTTACCTCCAGTAACTGATCCATACTGTGGGTGGCCAAGTGGTCATCCCGAAGTCAAAAGCTTGCCAAGCCGGGCTCGGTGGCTCAGCCTGTAATCCCGCGCCTTTGGGAGGCTGAGGTGAGTGGATTGCCTGAGCCCGCGGGTTCGAGACCCGCCTGGGCAGGCGAGACCTCATCTCTACAATAAAATAAGCCGGGCATGGTAGTGCACGCCTGTAATTCCGGCTACTCGGAAGGCTGAGGTGGAAGGATCGCCAGAGCCCAGTAGGTCGAGGCTGTGGTGGCCGGGAGGGCCACTGCACTCCAGTCTGGGAGACAGAGTGAGACTCCAGCTCAAAAAAAAAAAAAAAAAAAGCTTGCCAGTCCCACCCCCTCCCCCATTCTTCCTTCTCTCAAATCATGCTTTTACCATGTTTCAGTGAGTCAAGGTTGGTCTAGTGAGTCCCACTCCTGGCACTAACTCTCTTTGGGGGTTCCAAAGACCATGCTCAGGTTCAATGTTTCACTAGAAGGACTCATGGAACTCAGTAGAGTGTTTATACTCATGTTTACAGTTTATTACAGAGAAAGTAGACAGATTAAAACCAGAACTGGAGCCGGGCTCGGTGGCTCAGCCTATAATCCCGCGCCTTTGGGAGGCTGAGGTGAGTGGATTGCCTGAGCCCGCGGGTTCGAGACCCGCCTGGGCAGCGAGACCTCATCTCTACAATAAATCAAAAAATCAGCCGGGCGTGATAGCGCGCGCCTGTAATTCCAGCTACTTGCAAGGCTGAGGCGGAAGGATCGCTGGAGCCCAGCAGGTCGAGGCTGCGGTGTCCAGGAGCAGCCACTGCACTCCAGTCTGGGCGACAGAGTGAGACCCCAACTCAAAAAAAAAAAAAAAAAGCCAGAAATGGAAACAGGTAAGTAAAGGAGGGTTTAGAAGACACCAGACACAAGTTTCCAGTTGTCCTCTGTGGGTGAGTTGTGTGAACAGAACTTAATTCTCCCAGCATGGTATATGACAATACGCACAGAGTATTGTCAATAGGGGAGCTTGCTGGTTTTTGTTGGGGATCAGTTATAGAGACATGATTGACTGCCCATGTGGTTGACCTTAGTTCAACCTCTCTAGAGGTCAAAGTCCAAGGTCACCAAAACATAAGTGCTAACGTTTGTTAGCATAGACTATCTTATGCAGCCCAAGGCCCCCAGGCAATCAAAGACACTTTTATTTGGCAGGATATTCTAAGGACTTAAAGATTACCTCCCAGAGGCCTGGCAAAAGTCAAATCCTTCTTTCAAATGTGTAGGGTTTAGACAACCCAGACTTGCTAAGTTAATCCTTTATCACACAATACCCACTGCAGTATATGTTGTTGGTGCCCCACAGAGGTCCCCTGTACTGACTAATGCCCCCATCCGTGCTGTTGTGTTCACTGTTCATAGGTCACAGTTGTCTGCCCTCTTCTCAAGACAGATGCCCTCAGCTGATAGGCACTGTCTCATTCCTTAGCTTCTCCAGCCATCACCTTGCCTCAACCCCACATGGGGGAGCCCAGCCAAGGACTGACTAACACGGGGGTACATGATGGGACCAACTCTGTGGTGCAATTCACCTTCCAGAGCTATCTGTGGGGTCGGGCTGAGGATAGACTCTAGCCAAAACCACATCCTAGCTTCACTCTTTTTCCTGCCCTGTCTTGCTTCCCTTCCCTACTTCTCTAAAAGTTTCCACCTGAGAGCACTCCCTCAATAAACCACATGTGCAAATCCCCCTTCAGACTCCACTTTTAGGAAGTGTGACCCATTATCAGGAACAGTGCCTGGCACCTAGGAAGCACTTAAATGATTGCTGAACAAGAAATAAACTCCGAGGAAATCACAAATAGAACTCTCCAGTAAATGCATCAGAGCACCTGGCGCATAGTAAATCCTTAAGGAGATTTAGTCGCCCTCATCTCCCCACCCCCACAATATGGAGGTGGAATCTCCAGGACATGACCCTCAGGTTTGTGTCTAGGAGTGCAATCCTGTGGATGCTTCCAGAATTGATCAGGCTCAGGGAAGTGACAACCTTAAACCTTAATGCTGATCTGTTCATTTACAGACAATTGGAACTTATGCCCCTCCCCCCCTAAAAAAGCCGGGCTCTTCTGTTATGCCCTATCCCTTTATGGACAAATCTACACCTAAAGCCCAGTTGCTGGATAAAGCCAGAGGAGCCAGAACAAGGACAATCAGTGAATGGTCCCAAGGGCCAGTAACATTGGCTTTACGGACCATCAAGTCCCTTGCTACCAAAGGTGTCAAGGACACAAAGCCTGAGTCCTTAGGCAAGACCCACTGGAGGTAGATACGGAGATTGATTCTTAGTCTACCATCTTCCCTCCTGGAGACTATATGGCCACCGTCTCCCTGTTGCCACCCTCATCAGTTTTTCCTCAAAGTATGCTACGGGAAATGAGACAGACAGAGTTAGCACAGCACATAGTTTAGATGTAGTTAAGAAAGTTTTCTTACGTAGGTCAGGTGTAGATAACCGAGGAACAGCTTAAGCATTACGATGTCTTTCTTGTTGGTACATGACCTCCACCCAACCAGCCTGACCACCTCGTGGGTTGGAATGTGAAACTATCAGTGCAGTAAATCACAAAAACAATAGGGAATTACCCAAAACACAGGCATAATTTCCTAAGAAAAGTCCAAATCTAGTTATTAATAGACAGCAATTTTCATTATTTAGAAGGTCCTTGGGACCTTGAAAGGTTGAGAGATGATAATCAAAACTTATGACCAGATACCTGCAATCCTCTGCTCTTAGCTCATGGCTTGCTTAATCATCATTGTAAAAATATATAAAGCTTTTTGTCAAAGGCAAACATGTGCCCTTTCTTTTAAGGTGCCCATGCTCTCTCTTGAACATGTTTTTTCCTAATTAATTCTCTTAAATTTTGGACTTGCTCTGGGATTCCTTTCTGTGGCAGAGTCAATAACTCATGGAACAACTACACCCATACTACCTGGCACTAGGGACAAGGAGTAAGTTCTTTTAATTTTGACACATTTCTACTCTTGCCTCTCAAGTCACTAAACTGAGATGTGTGGGAACCTCTTAGCACCCGTTTACATATCGTCAGTGGGGAGAGGTTTCTCTTCCTTCATTACATGTTCATTTTCTTTCATTTCCTTCTCAGAGAATACCCTTAACCTCCAATGTGAGTAGCCCTCATAAGCTGGGTTACTCCAGTATCCATAATACTTCCTCCAAACTGTAATGCTTGGAATACCTGAACAGCCCCCTCCTGCTCCCACCCCCAATTAGCAGGTAACATGGAGGCCCAGTCCAGAAAAGTTCAGGTGGCTTCCTAGTAGAACCTATCTCTGCATTCCAAGACTGCTGGCCTAAAAATTTTCCCTTAAAGCACCACAGGCATCATCCGACTCCTGGGGAAGAGAGCAGGGCACAAAGATATTGGATGACGCCCTTGGACAAGCAGCTCTGGGAACTAACAGGAAGAAGAAAGCAGATCCTTGGACAGATGCCCAAGTAGTAATGGAGTTAGAATGCCTTCCTGACAACACAGATCCCCAAGAGAAGGCTCGAGGGTAGAGAATTATCAAAGGCAAGAGGGTGAGTCTTAGTTCTCAGAAATTCCTGGCTTTCTGGCTAAGTCCCACGTAGGCCACCAGCTGCTCATAAGACCAGATCAGCAGCAGGCCCCTCCCTTCCCCAGATCCCCACCTGGCAACAGGTCACAATACCTCAGCTGTGCAGTCCCAGAATGACTGACCAAAGTGGGAGTAGGTGAGGGGAGTTTGGTCAGTGAATATGTGGGGAGGGGGAGATCCCCAAGGAACCCAGTTCCTCACTCCCTGAGATCACTCTTGAGTGTCTGCCAGGGTCCTTTCCCTTCCCACATTCCCACACTTCCATCCCCATACTCCCTTCCAGCACTAGCTCTTCCAGTCACCTCCACCTCCCCCCATGTCCCTGCTCTGCTTACTCAGGCCCAAAGCCTCTGCAGATCTGATCCCGGTTTCTCTCAGAGGCCTGGGTGCTGGGGAGGGATTGGGTAGTCCAGTGCCTCCATGTGTGACCCTCATGGACTCCAGCTGGGTCCAGATCCTGGATAGTGTCCTAGGGCTGATGGCACTAGGGCTGATGATCCAGGCAGTCTTTTCCATGGCTGGCCTAGCCCTACTGCTGCTGCTGCTACTGGTCAGCTTCCTCGCCTTCGACCTGCTCCACAGGTAAGTGCTCAGCAGCCTGGCTGGTGGGTGCTGTAGGCGGGTGGGCAAGTGATCAGCTTCCCTAAACCCAGCCGCTATCCTCTCTCTCCACAGGCCCACAGGTCCCACCCTGCTGCAGCATAAACTTGTCACAAGGTCCCGGAGTCAGGGGGCTGGCGAGGGTCTAAGACGGCGGGAGGCTGTATTCCTACCGGCAGGGACAGTCACAGGACAACTTCGCCACCAGGATGCACTGCTACTGCTGCTCATGGCACTGGGGCTGCTACTGGGAGCCCGCGGTGTGCCCTTGGCCCTGCTCGGCCTGACTTTCTGCCTCCTTTTGGGTCTGAGTGCTCCACCTCAAAACTGAGTGCCCTCCAAAAATACACTGGCCATCCTGCTTCCTCAAGCTCCCTTTCCTCTATCCTTACTGTGCAGGTGGGAAGATACCCTTTATTCCCAGCCTGAATCTCAGGGGACCACTGGCCCCATATTTTGGGCAGTGGATACCTAGGTCTTGGGGCAGCAGAGGAAGGCAGGATACATGACAGGGATCCGGGGCAGGATGTGGTAGCTGCCTCAGAGCTGCAGATTGGAGGCAGCCATTCTGGCCTCTCTGTGGTTCTGGAGAATGAGGATCCAGAGAGAGACTTGTAAGAGAGTGGAGTGGAGATGGATGTCGGTCAGCAGGGAAGGGACAGGGATCCAGGGAGGACTTCCCATAAGAAAGCATGAGAAACTACATCTGCGGGTTCCCCAGGCACCCCTGCCAGGCTGGAGGATCCATGGACAGGAACTCAGGTGGGCCTCACGCTCTGCAGCGGCCCCTCTCTTGGCTGGACCCCACCCCAGCCCGGGTCACAAAGGGGCTCCTCTAAGGAGGGTGGGAGTGGGTAAGAGTGGGGGCTTGGATCTGGCTGCGAGGCCATCCTGGGTGCTGCAGGAAGCAACATGACTTAGGTGACGCTGCCCAGGGGTAAGTCTCAGGCCCCAGCTGAAAGCCCCACCCCACCCACGCTGATGCCCTCCTGATCCCTGCACCTTCCCCTACCCTGAGGTCCCAGATATCTCCAGGGCTGCTCCTGCAGCTGGCCTGGCCCTCTCCACAGGTGCACCAACCATGATGCAGCAGCCGCGAGTGGAGACAGATTCCATCGGGGCCGGCGAGGGGCCACAGCGCCCGGTGCCCTGGTCGGCCTGGGTCACACAGCAGGGCTGGGTGCGCTGGTGGGCGGGCCGCGTGCCCCCGAGCTGGGCCCAGTGGTGGAGCACATCGGCCTGGCGGCAGCCACTGCTACGTGTGTTGTGGGGTCTGGAGGGGATACTCTACCTGCTGCTGGCACTGATGCTATGCCACGCGCTCTTCACCACCGGCTCCCACCTGCTGAGCTCCCTGTGGCCTGTCGTGGCTGCAGCGTGGCATCACCTGCTGCCGGCTGTCCTGCTGCTGGTGCTCAGTGCCCTGCCCACTCTCCTCTTCACAGCCTCCTTCCTGCTGCTTTTCTCCACGCTGCTGAGCCTGGTGGGGCTCCTCACCTCCATGACACACCCAGGCTACACTCAGGACTTGGACCAATAGAAGGGCAACCCCATCCCACTGCCTGTGTCTGTTGAGTCCTGGCCTAGGGCCTGAGACCTGGGAGAGAGGGAGGGCAGTGGGACCAGGGCCTACGGCTTCGGCAGACTGCAGACCTCCAGTCCCTGGCATGGGCAGGGCATGTGTTGTGCTGTTGGAGCCCACAGATAGACCAGTCTGACCCCAGGGCACCCTCCTAAAGCCAATGCCGCGGGTACCTGGTGTGAGGGGCCAGGGACTTTGAGAAGAGGGGACAGGACAGATGACTTTGCTAACCCCTCTAAACAAAGCATTGAGTGATCAGTTACTGCCAAGTAAGGTATGCGATCGACAACTTGGCCACAGCTAAGACTCACCCACCTAATCCCCACACAATCCTTGACCTTCCCACCTAGTCCTTGGCCAAGCTGTTGAGAGTGCCCATGTGAAAGTGGTGACACCACTAGGGCCCTCTTGGCAACTGACAGCATGTTTTTCTCACAGCAGCTCAGCTGTCACAGCTACAGACTCATTGAGAACTTCTACCTGGGTACCCCTGGACTTGCCATTCCACCTACCAATCTCCTCTCTCCACTTCCAGGCTCTACAAAGGGGCCACTGATGAAAACCTAGCTGGGAGGAGGCCGGCCATAAGTGCCATGAGACATCACCTCACCTCTCAAACCTTTTAGTGCAAGCATCACCCTCCCAAGACTCCCTACTTCCTGCCCTAGTGCACATTCCCAAGTCTGAGAAATAGGCCGACCAGAGTAGTGAGTTTCCCAGAGAGTACCTGCTAACTCTTTTAAGAGTCCAAGTTCTGTTATTAAAAAAAAAAAAAAGTCACATTTTTGTCAGCTACACAATGTGTGGCCTTGGCCAATTAATTCTTTTGAGCCTCAGCGTTGAGTGGATCCCAACCCTGTCATAGGGTTGTGAGTCAAAGGCAATATCTATTTGTGAAGAAGCACTTTGTAAAGACCAGAAAACTGTGAGATATTGTTTTTTGAACACTAAGATCATTCTGTCGGCTCAAAAGATCTTTTGACCCTGAAGGCCATTGAAAGAGCAGGATGCTTCCCCAAGCTGTCAGAGAAATGCTCTGTCATGGATAGGATTTTGGCCCTAAAATGGTAAACAGAGGTTGGAGGATGAGGACAAGATGTAGAAAGTCATATGCCATGGAATCTCAAAATGTGCAGATGTTAGACTCTTCTGATTATGAAATGCTTGTGGCTGGGGCTTGGTGCCAGGAGATACTTGCACAGCTGTATGAGTGGGGAAAGCAGAGCCCTGGGATTTCCAAAACTGGCCCAGCAAGCTGCTCATGGCACCAGAATGGCCTTGGAAGGTGGCACCCCTTGATGCCCTGGATGCTAACCATCTGTACACCTGAAGACCCCTCTAAACAAAACATTGAGTGATCAGTTATTATCAAGTAAGGTATGTGATCAACAACTTTGCCCACAGTTAAGACCCACTCACCTGAGCCCCACACACTCCTTGACCAACCTGCCCATTCCTGACCCCTACTTTGTATCTAACCCTAAAAATTCCTTGCTCCTGAAACCCTAGACCCAAGGTCCTTCTCTCCTGCCACCAAAATACTCAGGCCCTAGGCATCAGCCCCTAGAGCCCTAGTTCATTTTGCCAAACTCATTTACTAGAGTTTTGTAATCTTGCAGGTCACTAATTAGATGCCTTCAGCATCAGTGCCTGACACTCAAAGACTAGTCTTTCCTTCTTGTTTCTTTGTAGTTCTCCATGACATATGACCTGAAGGCAAGGTAGGATATGGAGGTGACACAGCCTTGTGGTTAGCATGGGCTTTGGTGTACGAGCTGAGGCTGTACTTGAATCCATGACCTTGACAGAAATTACTAAATCTTCCTGAACTCCGTTTCCTCATGGGTTAGAACAAAGGCAAGAACATCTGTCTCAGGGATCCTGTGGGGTTTCTGGCATGCAGGTGAAGGACCCGGAGGAGTTCCTAGCACAATAAGCTGTAGTTATGCAGTCACTGTTCCATGTTAGAGATGGGAAGTCAGGCTCAGGATAGCCACTTGCCAGTGGTGAGGCCGGCCCATCTAAGTCCTAACAGGCTGCACTAACAGGCTGCACAAGGGAAAATAAAGGGGACTGGAGGAAACACAAACAACCGAACTGAAGACCCCATGGCTTTTTTTTTTATTTTATTTTTATTAGAGTCAGAGTCTCACTCTGTTGCCCAGTCTGGAGTGCAGTGACACACTCACAGCTCACGGCCACCGCAGACTCTACCTGCTGGGCTCAGGTGATCCTTCTGCCTTAGCCTTCCAAGTAGCTGGAACTACAGGCGTGTGCCACCATACCCAACTAATTTTTTGATTTGTTGTAGAGACAAGGTCTTGCCAAGTCATCCAGGGTGGTCTCAAACCCATAAGCTCAGGCAATCCTCTTGCTTCTGCCTCCCAAAGTGCTGGGATTACAGGCGTGAGCTACCATGCCTAGCTCCCACGACTCTTAAGAGCACCTGTCAGAGATAAAGCCCAGGCCTAGGGAGGTCACGAGACAAGCCACTCTAGACGTCTGGTAGGCTGAAGATTCGGGGTCCTATGTGGTGAGGGTGAGACCAGGATGCCTGGCTTAGATCCATCATTGATTTGGCCATGGACTGTTGGCCAGGGGCATTGTTGCTCTGGAGCCTCAGGTCCATTCCAGTTAAGGGAGGGAGGAGATTTGGGCCCAAATCATTTGCACTGGTAGACAGGATACAGGCAGAGTGAGGAGAAGGCCTTCTTCCCCTCCCCACATAAATATAAACCTTTCATTCTCCTGCCCTGAAGGTGTGGGGTAAGGAGGTGCAGGCTGACTGGAGGGCAGATGGGTGATACTCATCAAATTAGATCAACACATAACCTAAGCTCTGGCAACTCAAAGTGAATCTTCACAGAAGTCCATAAGTTCCTTGCTCCTCAAAACGTGGTCTCAAGACCAGGAGTTTTGGCACCACTTGGGAGCTGATCAGAAATGCAGTCTCAGGCCCTGCCCCAGACTCACTGAATCAGAGATTGCCTTTGAACAAAATTCCCGGGGGATACATGTACACACCAATGTTTGACAAGCACTGTGTAAGGGGATATGTTTGCGAACGATTATTTTACCTTTATTGGTGGGGCAGGGAAAGATAAAACAAGGTCCATGAGCACTATGGTGAGGAGGCAGCAGTGAGAAAAGGCAGAAGCACTGAGGATCAATCTTAAAATCTTAGCATTGAGTGGAAAAACTGAATGAGAACTAATACAATTCCTTTCACATAAATTTAAAACCCATGCCAGCAAAACAAGACACTTTTTTGGCAAGAGCACATAAAAACGAAAGATAAACAGAACGGAATGAACAACTCTAGGGGCAGGCAAAGGGAGTGGGATATAGAGATAAAAGGGAATATAGCGAGGGACCTTACAGAGACGAAAAATGATATCGTCAGCATAACTCCCAAAATTCCTTTACATGTAGATAAA
Organism: Carlito syrichta; assembly: GCF_000164805.1. Taxonomy (NCBI): domain Eukaryota; kingdom Metazoa; phylum Chordata; class Mammalia; order Primates; family Tarsiidae; genus Carlito; species Carlito syrichta. The sequence goes on along the minus strand of NW_007064543.1, from coordinate 409,453 downwards.
GTCTGGATAGAGTGCAAAGGCTTTAAAATGCGAGCCTGGGGAGAGGGAACGTCTGAAATGAAGGCGTTCTAAGTCTTCCAAGTTTGGGCCAAGAAGAGAGAACTGTGCCACTGGCTTGTGTGTGACCTGGGCAGCTGGGTAGATGTCTTTGCCGGCCCTCCCTCACCCTACCCACAGCCTGCTCTGATGGGTTTGGAAAGGGGGAGCAGGAATCCTGCAACCACTTTGGTGCAAAAAATTTCAGGCAGGACATGAACTGGAGGGGAGGAGGTGCCGGCCAAGAAGGAGGTGTCAGCCTAGGGAGGTGTTGGGTGTGGGGAGCCGGGAAGGAGGCTGCAGACCTTTCCTCTGCCCCAAGCAACATGGAGGGGGCTTCAGGGGCGCATGCTGCTGAGGGGCACCTCTTCAAGAGATGAATCGTTAGTGTCCTCCCCGGGGGAAGGAGAGGGACCCCCAAAAGGAGGAAGCCAGGACTTCCAAGGGCCAGGTGCAGGAAGCCAGAGGGGTCGCTCTTCCTCAGATTCCCGGGTGCAGGAAAAGGGGGAGGCTATGGGAGGCTGAGAGAAGCTGGGGGCGGGGAAACGGCTCATCCAGAGGAGTCAGCGGCCACACGGAAGGAAGGAGGAGACGGGATCACCAGGAGGGCGAGGCGACCTATACAGCGCCTTCTGGACGCCCAGGGGAGGGGCACAGAGTGCTGGAGAAGGAAGGAGCCGCGTCCGGGCTGGGAGGAGAGGGGGACGGATGGCGCATAGGAGAAGCTGGAGCGCCTGGTCAGATAGCGGCCACCCTTGGGGCGAAGTCTCGGCGAAGGATCCCTGTATGGCGTCAAGGACACCGGAAGCCGCCCCCCAGGCTCAGGGGCGCGGGAAAGGGGCGAGGGTGACTGGAGGGCGAGGGGCTGGAGGGCGTCTGGCGGAAGCGTTGACCTCGGGCAGAGCGGGGTGGACGAAGTCCTGAAGCTAGGAGCCAAATCCCAAACCCAGCCCAGATCAGAGGGCCATGGGCATCCACACTGAGAAGCTGCTGCCGATCCTGGAGCATCGATGTCTCCCAGACTCGCATCACGAGGCCCCGGCGACCGGCAGTGCAAGGCGCGCCCCCTGGCGGAGATCTCTGGCTCTGGCGGGGAAGAGTCGGGCATGGCTGGGGAGGCGGAAGGGGAGTGATTCCCCAGACCGGGACACCAGCACTGGGGAGGGGCAGGGCTTGAGGCCAGGGAGCGGCATCTCAGCCACACTGTCATCACAGCGGCAGCCCGTTGACTCTTCACCTCTTAACCCCAATCTCCGGCATGGGCATCAGAGGCGGAGTTCATGAGACTCCTGGGGAGGAACAGCCCAGCTCGACTGACTCAGACTCCTGACCCAACCCTAGTCTGATATTATCCCATTCTCCCTGGGGTAAAGAGCCGTCTTTTGTGAGATTCTGTCAGGATCTGGATGGAGCCAGCTTTGGACAAGTTTTTTTCCTTTCTTTCTGCTGAGCAAACACTTTGATCCAAATTCTGGAACTAATGCTTGCTTTCTTTATACGGATTGTTACCACCCTCAAGGGAATCCTTTGACCTCAACAAGTTTTTTTCCCTATCCCATGCGGTTCTCGCCAATAGCAGGCGACCAGGTTCGGTTAAGGCGACCAGGTTCGGTTAAGCAAAGCAAAACTTTATTGATTTGAACTGGACTTTCTGAAAAACTGGACTTTTTCCCCCTTCTCTCTGTCCAAATTCCTAGCTAAGGAGTCACGCCCTACAAAGACTCATCAGACAGGTTTTTATTAACCCTATATAATGAGGCTAGCTTTCCAATCTGACTATGGCATAAAGGAAGAAATGAAATGTATTTTATGATCCTGCAGATGCCATCTCTTGGGAAGTCCTGACTCCAGGCACCTTTTAAGACACTATCCATTTTCTGAAGTCTGCCACATATTAGTCTACACCTACATACTAAGAAACTTGTCTCCCTCATTATTCCTCAAGCCACCCATTTACTGATTTCAAAATTCCTTAGATAAGAGCCTAACTCTTGCTACTAATTACCAGTCAGGAAATCTTTGAAGCCACCTATAACCCGCAAGCCCCCACTTGGAGATGTTCCACCTTCCCAGTCAAACCAATGTAAACCTTATATGTATTGATCTATGAATTCTTGTAACTTCTGTCTTCCTCAAATGTACATATATACCCAAGCTACAGTTCAGTCATCCTGGGCACACATTCTCAGGAACTCTTGGGATAGGTGTCATGAGCTTCAGGCCACTCCTATTTGACTCAGAATAAAACATCTGAAATATTTTACAGAGTTTGGCATCTTTCATCAACAGGTTGATCAAGGAATGGAGAAGGGGCGTTTGTGCTAAAGTACCTTCTGGGAGGCAGGCAAAGGGAGGTTTTAAGAGTATTTTTAGGGCATGTAGTAGAGACCCGGGAAAGGGATTCCTGAAAAGAGGTGGGGTTTTCCAGGGAGAACTGGAGTGTGTGCAGTCTCATCTTTTGTTCTGCACTTGGAACTATATGTGCCTAGCAAAGGGAATCTCTTCTCCAGGGCAGAGATTTTAACATGGTAATGAAGCAAGGCTTCAGGTCAGGGTGGCATAAATAGTTTTCATCATCATCTTATTATTATTATTATTTTTTTTTTTTTTTGAGTTGGAGTCTCACTCTGTCACCCAGGCTGGAGTGCAGTGGCACACACACGGCCACTGCAGCCTTGACCTGCTGGGTTTAGGCGATCCTTCCACTTCAGCCTTCCAAGTAGCTGGAACCACAGATGAGCACCACCACACCCGGCTGATTTTTTTTTTTTTTTGAGTTGGAGTCTCACTCGGCACCCAGACTGGAATGCATTGGTCGCTCCTGGCCACTGCAGCCTCGCCCTGCTGGGCTCCGGCGATCCTTCCGCCTCAGCCTTCCAAGTAGCTGGAAATACAGGTGC
>NW_007064543.1:363569-406337 GCF_000164805.1 Carlito syrichta | reverse complement strand
ACTCACCTCAGCCTCCCAAGGCGCAGGATTACAGGTTGAGCCACTGAGCCCGGCTGATTTTTTAAAAATTTATTGTAGAGACAAGGTCTTGTCATATTGTTCAGGCTGGTCTCAGACCCCTGAGCTCAGGCAATCCTCTCACCTCTGCCTCCCAAAGTGCTGCGATTACAGGCTTGAGCCACTGCACCCAGCTTTATTTTTCATCTTAAAAATAAAAGAATGGGGAGGTGGGGAGGGAGGCTAGGGTTCAGAAATTACCTATTGGATACAATGTCCACTATTTGGAGAATGGACCATCTGAGACTCAATCCCCACCACTGCATGATATGTCCATGTAACAAACATACATGCATACCCCCTGAATCTAAAATAAAAATGGAAAAAAAAAACTCTCTCAACTTAGCATTTTTGCTTATTCCTCTGAAAGTTGCAAATTGTAATTTTTTCAATAAAACATATAGTACAAAAAAATGACAAATTTTGATTTGGTTATTGAAAGTTACAAGTAAGTGTTGTCTGCTTGCCATCTTCAAGTGGCTATATTTCTTTAAAATGGAAGATAGGATAGAATCAGGATAGAAAAAACCAGAAAGGGACAAAATGATGATTACAAAGGTTTGCGACCCATGAGAGCATCACAATATTAAGGAATACAATCAGCAGATGATTGCTATGTTTCTGAACGTTAGAGTATTTTAAGTTTGTCCTAAATCAATTCATGGTGAAATCCCCTGTATTTCATGCATAGGTATGAGAATGTCTGAGAATACAGGCTTTGACTGCTCCTAAACAGGCGACCTGAAGCACACAGAACATGTTCTCTATTTCTTTCCAAATTCAGCAGTTGATGCTGGTTGTGGTGGCTCACACCTGTAATCCCAGCACTTTGAGAGGTGGAGGTGAGAGGATTGCCTAAGCCCAGAGGTTCGAGATCAGGTTGGGCAACTTGGCAAGACCTCATTTCTACCATAAATTTAAAAAGTAGCTGGGTGTGGTGGCAACCATCAGAATTGGTAGCAAAAATAGGCCACTCACAATGGCCACTCACTCCATATTCTGGATGCTCAATTACAGTACCATTGCAGACCAAAGTGCTGGGATTGCCTGAGCCCAGAGGTTCGAGACTAGCCTGGGCAACCTGGCTAAATTTCATCTCTACAATTAAAAACCAAAAAAAAAAAAAAAAAAAAAAATTAGCCAGGCATGGTGGTGCACACCTGTGGTTCCAGTTACTTGGAAGTAGTTCTAGCTACTTGGAAGAATCACCTGAGCCCAGCAGATCGAAGCTGTGGTGGCCATAATCATGCCACTGCACTCCAGCTGACAGAGTGAGACTTCAACTCAAAACACACACACAAACAAATTCAGCAGTTGATGCAGTTGGCATGACTGTTATCTTCTCATTACTGTGATGTCAAGGTATATGACATTAAAAATCTTACAGACTGGATTTAGTGGCTCACATCTGTAATCTCACCACTTTGGGAGACCAAGGCAGGAGGATTGCTTGAGCCTAGGAGTTTGAGACCAGCCTGGGAAATACCTCATCTCCATTAAAAAAAAAAATAAAAAAATTAGGTGGTCCTAGTGGTGTATGCCTGTAGTCCCAGCTACTTGGGAGGCTGAGATGGAAGGATCACCTGAGCCCAGGAGTTCAAGGCTAAGGTCAGACTTGATCATGCCACTGCACCCCAGGCTGGGTGACAGAATGTGACCCCGACTCAAAAAAAAATTTACAATCTCTTTTTAAAAAATAAAAGAAACTGATTTAACATGTTATCTCTACCATATTTTCTAGCCTGTATCTTCACGTGCACACTCCCAAAATATCAATTTTTAAATTAATATGATATTGTATACTTCCAAAATATTTGGACCACATATGAACATTATGGTCTGTAAACCAAAAGGGACCATATCAATCTGTAAGATGTTATCAGGATAGGGTCTCTTCTTGTGTGTTCCTCACCTTACAGTACAAGCTGGGATTTCCAGACAATGGCATACAGAATTGCTGTTCACAGGTACCTTTGACTTGATACTGATTTCTTTCTTTTTTTCCTCTGAAAACAACTTTCATTTAAATACATTACATATAACATTAAAACTGAAGGGAAAAAATCCAAAAACCAGTTTGTTACTTCACATGGCGTTGGGTAGCTGTTGTAAGTTGCAAGTTCCACAGCTAGTTACATGACCCACATCAGTTTCAGGTTTGTTATCTTGTCAAAAGTTTAACTGAGAAAAGGCTGACCTCACATACTAGTGTTTGGACATCTCTCAGCTTGGTATATCTGGTCAGCAATACCTTTGTGGCAAGGCAGATGTGCTATCACTCTGCTGGAGGGAAGGGGGCCACTCTGAGCTCTGCCTGCCTCGTTGGGATGGAGAGAACAGGCATCTTTCTTTCACTGCCAAAGGTTCCCTCTAGGGGCACGGCCTCATCCCATCCCCTCAGGTTAGCCAAGGCTTATTCGGTAATGGCATTCTTTCAGGGCAGGAAACTCTGCAGAGGGAAAGCTGAGGAGCTTCTGGCCCAACATAGCTGTCTGTGATCTTAGGGCTCTGAGCTTGGTTGAAACATCATGTTATTGCTTTGTTTCAAGCTTCACCCTGCCAGGACCTACTGCATGACTTCTGTTTAAATGAGGAACTTCCAGACTAGACAGCATGGCTCTTTTCAGTTTACTGCATGAAGGAGTTACACTAGTCCAAAAGTAGACCCCAAATGGTTACATTATACAAGCTGTCAGCTTTTTAAACTTGTGACAGAGGGGAAATTCTACTCATTGTAAGGAAATCTTCACTTGAGCTTCAGTGAGCCACAAGTACTAAAACCCATGAACCTTCAGCTGACGGTCCTTAGCCAGTCCGATCTCTACAAGGAACTGGCACATGTTCTTGTGCTGGTCACCCTGTAGCTGAATTACTTCTCCATATTCTGGATGCTCAATTACAGTACCATTGCAGGCAAATTTCTTCTTAAACACCTTCACCAGTTTCTTTTTACTGTAATCATCGGCAATCCCTTGGACAGTAGTAAGGGTCTTCCTGCCATTTCTCTGTTGAATTCTTATATGGATATAATCCTCAGTGCCAGCAGGAAGCAGGTCATCACCCTTACTTGCATCAACAAAGGGGTCAAAAGAGTGGAGGTTCTGAATAGTAAACATATGATATGATTCCTTTCCTCGGTGGAAGTGGCCTGCTGAAGGCGCAGCAGGAGAGGGCGGGGCAGCAGGAACAAAGTGTCCGGAAGCAGAGGGCTCAAGGGGGAGGCTCCTGAGTAATCGGCGGCAGCTCAGTGACTGGGGCCGATTTCTTTTTTTGAGTCAGGGTCCCCCTCTATCACCCAGGTTGGAGGGCAGTGGCACAATCATGGCTCGCCGCAGCCTCAATCTTTTGAGTTCAGGCAACCCTTCCACCTTAGCCCCCAAGTAGCTGGGACTACATGTGCACAAAATCATGCTTGGCTAATGTTTTGATTTTTGTACAGAGACGAGGTGTCACTATGTTGCCCGGGCTGGTCTCAAACTCCTAGACTCCAGCAATCCTCTCACCTTGGCCTTCCAAAGTGTTGTGATTACGGGCAAGTCCATGGCTGAACTTGATACTGATTTAAAAGGAATCTCTTGTTTCTATGGTTCTACCATAAGGAATTTTGTAGGCCAGGGGTCCCCAACCCCTGGGGCCACAACCAGGCCGCACTGCAGGAGGTGAGTGGCAGGTGGGAGAGGGAAGTTTCATCTGTGTTTACAGCCACTCTCCATTGCTCACATTACCGTCTGAACTCTGCCTCCTGTCAGATCAGTGGCAGCATTAGATTCTCATAGGAGTTTGAATCCTGTTGTGAACTGTGCATGTGAGGGATCTAGGTTGCGCACTCCTTACGAGAATCTAATGCCTGATGATCCAAGGTGGAGCTGAGGCAGTGATGCGAGAGTTGTCTCCCATCACCTCCAGATGAGACCATATAGTTGCAGAAAAACAAGCTCAGAGCTCCCAGTGATTCTGCATTATGGTGAGTTGTATAATTATTTCGTTACATATTGCTATACAATAATAATAATAGAAATAAAGTGCACAATAAATCGAATGCACTTGAATCATCCTGAAAACAGTTGTCCATCCCCTTCCTCCCATCCCTTCCCCCCGCATCCATAGAAAAATTGTCTTCCGCAAAACCAGTCCCTTGATGCCAAAAGGTTGGGGAATACTGTTGTAGACTACTGTCGAATTTTGGTAGTGAATTTTTGTCCGGCTAAATTCCTTTCCATACCTAGTTTACTATCAGTGTTGATCATGAATAGGTGCTGAATGATAAAATTGCTTTTTCTGCACCTATTATGAGAATTCTTTGTGATTCTGTATATTTAGTGAATTACATTTTTGCTTCTTTTATTAAACCATTTTTTATGTTTCAATATTAAATCACTCTTGCATTCCTGCGAAGAGAACCATCCCAATTTCCTTCGAATTGACATAGAATTCACATGCACATTTTGCATACAAGTAAAATGTACATATCTTTTAGCGTAGAGCTCAGTGAATTTTTTTGTGTGTGTATCCATGTAACTACCATCCAGGTCAAGATATAGAACGTTTCCATCATGCCAGGAAGTTCCATTACACTCCTTCTCATTCAATAGGTAACCACTATTCTGATATCTATCACCATAGGTTATCCTATTCTTGAAATTATACCTAACAAAATCATGCAAAATACATGCTTGTGTCTGGCTTCTTTCAAGTTTGCATCTGTAAGCTTTAGTTTTATCCATGTTGTTGCATCTATTCATAGTTCTCTTTTTTTAGAGATAAGGTCTTGAATGGAGTGAAACAATCAGAGCTCACTACAGCATCAAATTCCTGGGTTCAAGCGATCCTCCTGCCTCAGCCTCCCAAACTGCTGGGATTACAGGCATGAGTCACTCACTACATACAGTCAATTTGTTCTTTTTTTCATTATGGTGTAGTATCCCATCATAAGGAAGGATAACAATTTATCCATTCTCCTATTGAACATATGAATTGTTTCCAGGTTTAGATGATCATGAATAAAACATCTATAAATATTTTTGTTCAAGTCTTTCGGTGAACAGATGCACTCAGTTCTCTTGGAGTCGACGTATTGGGTCATACAATAAGTAAAGGTTCAACTTTAGTAAATGCTGTCCAGTAATATCCAAAGAGGTTATACCAATTTACATCAATTTCCACTGCATTTTTTCAGCCTGTTCACCAAATTTGTTTGGAGTTTCTGCTCTTTGCGTTTCTGTTTCTCATTTTCACATTTGCTTAGGTGATTTCTGAGAGGAGAAGGAAATACTATCTTTATCACCCCCAAACTGCACAGTTTCTTTCCATTTAAAAACTAAGAATACAGGTTTGGTTTCATATATATATAATAAAAACCAGCTAATGTAATTCATTACATGGATACACATTATCAAAAAGAAAATGTATGATCATTTCAGTAAATTCAGAAAAGGTGTTTGATAAAATCCAACATCCATTCCTGATAAAAGCTCTCAGCAAATTAGGACTAGATGGAAATCTTCTCAATTAATAGAAGGCATCCATGTAAAACTTACAGCTAACACCACACTTGATGAAAACACGGAATACTTTCTCCCTAAGATAAGAAACAAGACAAATGTGTCTATTCTGGCCGCTTCTATTCAACATTGTACTAAATGTCCTCGCCACTGCAATAACACAAGAAATATAAATAAAAGGCATGTAGGGCGGGATATGGTGGCTCACTCCTACAGGAGTGTGAGGGATCTAGGTTGCGATCCCTCTGAGCACTTTGGGAGGCCGAGATGAGAGAATCTCTTGAGGCCAGGAGTTTGAGACTAGCCTGGGCAACAGAACAAGACCCTATCTCCACAAAAAATAAAAAAAATTAGCTGGGGCGGTGGCACACCACCTGCAGTCCCAGCTACCTGGGATGCTGAGGCGGGAGGATCCCATGAGCCCAGGCACTTGAGGCTACAGTGAGCTAAGATTGTGCCACTCCACTTTAGCCAGGAGACAGAGCAAGTTCTTATCTCTGAAAAAAAGAAAAAGAGGAAAAGGCATATAGATTGGAAAGCAGTAAGTGAAACTGTTTTTATTGGCAGAGAACAGGATACTGTGTAGAAAATCCATCCAATGTAATCTTTAAAAAAAAAGTTACTAGAACTAAAGGTAGTTAATGTGTGTACACAGTCACACTTATAAGGTTGATATAAAGAAGTCAATTTTATTTTTCTGTACTAGCAATGAGCAATCAGAAATATAAAATTTTAAAAACAATACAATTTCCAATAAAGAAAAATAGGAAGTATTTAGGGATAAATCTAACAAAAGATGTGAAGGACCTATATACTAATAACTATAAAATATTGCTGAAAAAAATTAAAGAAGGCCTAAATGAGTGGAGATATGGCTCATACGTGGGGGCAGATATTGGTCAGACATATTGTTAAGATGTCAATTTCCCCCAAGTTGATCCATATAGTCAATATAATTAAAATAAAAATCCCAGCATGTTTGTAGAAATTAACTAACTGATTATAAAACTCATACAGAAATATAAAGGACCTAGAATAGTCAAAATAACTTTGATAAAGAAGAACAACATTGGAGGACAATCACTTCCAGATTTTAAGACTTACCATAAAGCTACAGTCAAGAGAGAGTAGTATTGGTGTAAAGATAGACAGATAGATCAATAGAACAGAGTAACAAATCTAGCAATAGAGCCACACATACATGGACAAGTGAGTTTCAATGAAGGTGCAAAGGTAAGTTAGGAGAAAAGACAGTCTTCAACAAATGGTGTTGATCATTGTAAATTCATATAAAAATGAATTTCCATTTATACTTCACACCATAAACAAAAATCAGCTCCAGATAGATCATAAAAAGGCATTGGCAGTAGTGGGAAACTGCCAGGGGAGGGAGGAGCACACCTCATCAACAAGGGTACCCGCATGATGAACATGTGTGTACCTAACCCTGAATTGTATCCCACATATTTAAAATAAAAAATTTTTAAAAAGAAAAGCTCATGAAGGTAAATATATATATATATATTTCATAGACCTAAATGTGAAACCTAAAACTATAAGTCTTCTAGGAGAGAATGTAGAAGAAAATAGTTGTGATCTTGGGTTAGGCAAAGATTTCTTAGATACCAAAAACACAATCCATAAAAGAAAAATTTGATAAACTGCACTTCATCAAAATTTAAAACTTCCTTTCTTGAAAAAACATTAAGAGAAAGAGAAGACAAGCCACAGGATAAGAAGAAATGTCTTCAGCTCATATATCTGATAAAAAACTTGTATCCAAAATAAAGAATTCTCAAAGCCCAATTAGTAAAAAGGGGGGCAGAGAGTGGGAAGGGGAACAAATTCTTTGAGCATTTAATGGAAGAAGATACATAAGCACATGAAAAGACATTCAATACCATTAGTCATTAGGTAAGTACAAATTAAAACCATAATGAGATACCACTATCCAACTATTGGAAAAGCTAATATTAACAAGATTGATCACACGAAGTGTTGCCAAGGACGTGGAGGAACTGCAATTCTCATACACTGCTCATGGGAATGTAAAATTGTACAACCACTTTGGAATACTGTTTGGCAGTTTCTTGAGAAGTTAAACAAGCACCTACTATATGACCCAGCCATTTCAGTCTTTACTCAAGAAAAATGAAAACACATGTCTGTATCTAAACGTTTATAGTAACTTTATTTGTAACACCCAAAAGCTAAAAATAACTGAATGTTCATCAATGTTCATCAGGTGAATGTTGAAGTAAATGTTGATATATACATATGATAAAATGTTACTCAGTTATAAAAAGGAATAAACTATCAATACACATAACAACATGGATGAATTTCCAGTTGTTCCACTAATCCCATTCATTAGGCTGAGTGAAAGAAGCCAGATGAAAAAAGAATAACTACGGAATGATTCCATCTACATTAAGTTCTAGAAAATACAAATTGATCTACAGTACCAGAAAGCAAATTATCTATGGCTGCTTGAGGACAGGAGCAGGGGTCTTGAGGAAATTGTGGGAAGAGCCAACAGGGAGGAACCATAGAGGCAGAAGGGGCTGGGTTTGGTGGCTCAGCCTGTAATCCTAGCACTTTGGGAGGCAGAGGCAAGCGGATTGCCTGAGCCTGTGGGTTTGAGACCAACCCGGGCAACTTGGCAAGACCTCGACTCTACAATAAATCAAAAACTAGCTGGACGTGGTAGCGCGTGCCTGTAGTCCCAGCTACTAGGAAGGCTGAGGTGGAAGGATGGCCAGGGCCCAGCAGGTCGAGGCTATGGTGGCTGGGAGTATGCCACTGCACTCCAGTCTGGGCAACAGAGTGAGATTCCAACTCAGAAAAAAAAAGAAGCAGGATAAATTTTGCTATCTTGGTTGTGATGTTGATTTAACAGATGTATAAATATAAGCATGTACACTTTAAATATGTGCAGTTGTGTCAATCCCACTTCATTAAAGCAGGTAGTTTTAAGAAATAGGTTCATGTCCTTGCGATCAGAATTTATCTTTCATCAGTGTACATGTTTAGATGTTCTTAAACACTAAACTGAACACACAATCTATGCAGGAACCTGGGTAGTGTAACAGAAGGCAAGTTATCTACTTTTGTTGGGACACTTCCCATATAGATAAATTGCTTCCAAAAAAAATTCCACTAGTTTTACTTTTCTTAAAAGAATGTTTTCCCCTGGAAAAAACATCACAGCATAAGCAAAAGCACTCATGCATCTTTTATTCCTTTCAGGAATATCTCATCATGGCAAAGGAGTGGATACTGAAACCATTCTTTAAAAGCCAAGATGCCCTGAATGAGAGGAAATCAATGTGAGACTGTCTTATTAAATGATTTGTCAATGGTTAAATATGAATGGTTTTTGAGTCAACAAAGTTTGAGTTCTCTCTGGCTTAACTAGAAAATAATGGGCCTACATTCTGGGGCAAGGGAAGATTTTCATTTTCACCTTTCAAAACAAAGGCCGAAAAACAATGTAAATGCAAGTGATGACTCATATAAAGCTATTTTTAAGTTTCTTGTTTCCCAGTCATGACTGAATAAAATCTATAATAGAGGAGTCAAATTTTAAGTGTTTTATACTCTATGCCTATGTCAACAAGTTGAAAATAATCTATCTCCTTTATTTCATTCATATGATAAATTTCAAATTTAGCCAGATGCAGTGGCTCAAACCTGTAATCCCAGCACTTTGGAAGGCTGAGGTGAGAGGATTGCCTGAGCACATGGGTTCGAGACCAGCTTGGGTAACATGGTGAGACCTCGTCTCTACAATAAATAAAAAAATTAGCCAGGCATGGTGGTGCATGCCTGTAGTTCTGGCTACTTGGAAGGCTGAGGCAAAAAGATTGCCTGAGCCCAGCAGGCTGAGACTGCAGTTGCCATGAGCATGCCACTGCACTCCAGCCTGGGTGATGGAGTGAGACTCCAACTCCCCAAAAAATAAAAAAATCTGCAATTTGCTGAAATAGCTTAAACTCTTTAAATTTGATTTTTTTTTGAGTTGGAGTCTCACTCCATCACCCTGGCTGGAGTACAGTGGCATGCTTACAGTCACCCCAGAATCTATCTGCTGGGCTCTGGTGATCCTTCTGCCTCAACCTTCCAAGTAGCCAGAACTATAGGCATGCACTATCACACCCAGCTAATTTTATTTATTGTAGAGACAAAGTCTTACCATGTTTCCCAGGCTGGTCTTGAACCTGTGGGCCCAGGCAATCCTCTTGCCTCAGCCTCCCAAAGTGCTGGGATTACAGGTTTGAACCACCACGGCTGGCCTCAGCAAATTTTTAAGGAATGTAAGACAATTTTAAGGACAAAGGTGCTGGAACATTGAAGTAAAGGTTATGAAACCTCATGGTGGGTGATGCAAGCTACACAGCAAAATGGCATAGACATTAGAAATATAGAGGTATAGGCAGGCGCGGTGACTCAAGGCTGTAATCCCAGCACTTTGGGAGGCCAAGGTGAGAGGATTGCCTGAGCCTGCAGGCTCAAGACCAGCCTGGGCAACATGGTGAGACCTCACCTCTACAATAAATTAAAAAAAAATTAGCTGGGCATAGGGTAGTGCATGTCTTTAGTTCCAGTTACTTGGAAGGCTGAGGCAGAAATGCCTGAGCCCAGCAGGTCAAGGCTACAGAGGTCGTAAGCGTGCCACTGCACTCCAGCCTGGGCGACAGAGTGAGACTCCAACTCAAAAAAAAAAAAAAACGGAGGAAAGAAATATAGAGGTAGAGTGAAGGGGATATTGAGCACAGCAAACAGTCTCAAAGTTGCTTACATAGTGAGAGCTACAAAACAGGGATGGGGTTTGAAACGAGTAGACAAGCCTTGGCAAGGCTCAGTAGTAAAGGTGACTGGATTCTTTTTTTTTTTTTTTTTTTTTTTTTTTTTTAGCAAGTCAGTTTATTAGAAGACAGTGAGGGGACCCAACAGTGGGTTGCTCATGACCGGATTCTTGAACAGGAGAGCAAGCAGCAGAGAGGGCCCAGCAAGGCTCATATTACTGTTTCCTAAAAATCATTCCGGGCATAGTTTTCTCCAGCAACACTGAGAAGTCCCAGAATTAGAGGCAAAAAAGTGCCTGGATGGAGAAAAGAGTTTTGAGAAGGAAAGGCAGAGTGACAAGAGATTGAGCAAACTGGATACATCTGAAGTGGATTACTCCAAAGATGGGCTTTTGCTAATGAAAAGAAAGTTGCCAGGTATGGTGGTTCATGCCTATAACCTCAGCACTTTGGGAGGCCGAGGTGGGAGGACTGCTTGAGCCCAGGAGTTCGAGATCAGCCTGGGCAACATAGCAAGATCTCATCGCCACCAAAAAAAAAAAAAAAGGAAAAGAAAAAACAAAAGTCAATTTTTGCAACAACAACAAAACTCCCCCCCCCAAAAAAAAACTACAATCTTCTCTCCCTAACAAAAAGCTTTCTTTCATTTTCGTGTGTGCTCTTCTGCTTTTTGTTTGTAACAGAGAAAGCCAAACTTACTTGTAAGTTTCAGGTACTGTGTTGATGCTTTTGTATATTGCCCCAGTGGATTTCTCTAAAGGGTTTTAACAACTCATATTGTACCAGTTTTTCCTCAGCACCAGTGTCTGTTAATTTAATAGCTTACTTTTACTTGTATTTAGTCTAGTAGATTGCTAACAAGTACCAATACTTTTCTCACTTGCCAATTCTAGTTCCTTTTGTTTGAAATGTTATGTCTTTGACAAGGTAAACCTCCATTAACAAGTATGGAAAATTGATGCAATGATTCTGCATCCCTCTCTTCTATTCATTCGACTTCAAGATTAGAGGGTCTTCATGTTCTCTTCTTTTTCTGCCCCTACACCCCTCATCAGCCTACTGCCATGCTCCCTCACCCCACTCCACGTTTTAGCTCACACTCCACTGTTGATTTTCTTTGTAGGGCTATGAACCAAGGGTCAGGACTACTTGTCAAAGCTGAGACCCTGTACTTCCTCTGCTTTTAACTTCTGTATGAGTCTAAAACAGTCTTTCTTCTGCCCCTCCCCCATTCCCCAGCACCCATCTTGGATTCCTTCTTTCCCAGCTCCTTCTCCGACTGCGGCCCCCCAAAACACACCACCAAAGAAATAGGGCTGTGTTTGCTTTGCTATCATCCATCGTATCAATTAAATAATGGGTTTCTAATTGGTCTCCCTTTTGGGTTTACGAGTTTCTGGTTTAATTCCAATTATTAACTGAGTGTCCACTGTGTGCCAAGAATTATGCAAGATGAGGTATATGTCTTTCTATCTCAGGGGATATATGAAAACTGAAGGTACACATTAATGCATGAGACTGGGAGGTATAGCAAGAACTAGTCAAATTCAAAATTCCATATACAATGTTGACAGTTTCAATTAGGCCCCTGATTTTCCCAGTCCCAAAGAGGTGCTGACAACAGTGGACCCCTCCAGGATCTTTGTTAAGTACACATGTTCTGGTGAGGGTGAAAACGAGTGTGAGACAGCAGAAGGACATACTCAATGATTTCTAAATAGTGTGCACAGGCTCAAGGTTGGAGGGAGCCCAGAGGTAACCTCTTCACTCTTAAGATCATGTTTTGGGAGACCCACTCCCTCACACAGGAATATTTCACTCTGTTCTTCCATGCCTTTATTGGTGACAGCAATGGACAAGAACAATACCAGGCATAGCAGACACCCTAGCCCAGTACCTGAGGAGCCAGGCAGACCCTGCAAGGTCATTGGCACATCCAGCTCAAGCCCAAGATTCAGTCTACCCAGGCCATGTTCCCGAATGGGCTGGAGGCCGTCTGTCCAGTTTGTATGAGTGGATTAGTCTGTCTGAGTGTCTGGGCCGCTGCCTGCAGGGCCCCCCCATCCTCGGCACATGGTAGGGGCCATTGGGAACACAGCGTGGCATCCCCCGGTGGACCACTGGGCCCCGGTGCTGACCATGGGGATTAGGGCCAGGGACTGGAGGTGGCAGAGGGCCAGGCACAAAGTTCACTCCAGGGCCACATCCTACAAAAAAATCAGTCATTATCAGAGTGGGCTTTTGGCCAGGGTGAGTGCAGCTCTGCCTTTAGGCAGCTCTCGTCCTCTGGGTAAGCTTCTTTGGGCTTTAGCTTTTCCATCTGCAAAATGGGATACCACTTCCTCTACCTTCAGGCTGGGAAATTTTGACAATCCATGAACTAATGCTGTTCCAGACTCAGGGATTGTTGTGACCAAACCCAATCCTGGGGCACAAGTGGCTACCCAAATCCTCTGAGCTAAGCTGGGCACGGGAGGCTGGGCTGGGGAGGTACAAGGGGAGGCTGGGAGAAGTGTGAGGGGAGGCTGCAGAGGCACCTACCTAAGTGGGGTGGCATCGAGAAGTCTTCCACTGGATTATGATTGAAGAATTCATGGGGTGGGAGGGGCTGGCCTGGGTAAAAAGGGGCATCCTGGGGCAGGGATGGGAAGAGGGGAGGTGGCGAGGGCTGAGGAAGAGGGTAGGGAAAAGGCATCGGAGGAGGCAAGGGAGAGGGTGGGGGCAAGGCCAGCTGCTCCCCGAAGTCAGGGGGCTGCCTATGGCTTCCCTGGAATGGATGATGCGTCTCTGGCCAGTCCTCAATCCATGGGTCTAGGAATGGGATGTTTGTTTTAGGCAGGCGTGGGAGCCAGGCTGCCCAAAACTATGGCCATCCACACTTCCACAGTTCTACTCCCTTCTCTTAGAGAATAGGGCTACCAGGGCGGAGCACCCTGTGCCTTCTGCGTGGTTCTCCTTCCTCCCTCTCATTCCAGCCCAAGTCCAAGGTATGCTCCTCTTCTCTTGCCTCTCAGATCTTCTTTTGCTCTGACTTCACACTCTCCTCCACAGCCTTCTCCCTCTGCTTTGAGCTTTTTCCTCTCCTATCTCCTCCCCACAGACCAATAAAAATCCTGTCACTCCCTTTCTCAACTTGTCCCTTTTCCTTCCAAACTTCCACAAGAATGTTTTACCCAATTTCCATTCCCTCATCAACTGCTTATTGCCTCTATTAACCCTACCCCATGCCCTCAACACTTTTCCTACTAAACGTAACCACTTACTAACAAATTTCACAAATCCTTTTCTTGCTGACAGTCCCATGATGTCTCCAATAGCCTCAGTCCTCCCTGAAAGCGCCTCTGTCCTCATCTCCACTTGCTTCCACCACAGCCCCCTTTCATGCCAATCCAAAGCATGAACATCATTCTGATCTCTCCACAGTTCCCACTCATGCCCTCAGCTTCCACCTCCCTGCTGGGTACCACTGACTACAAAACTACTCTTATCTTTCCACAGTACCCCAAAGAGATCCTCCCTAACCAAACTCACCAATTCATACTCCGACCTCAAATCAACTCTTCCTTTTAACATCCCTAACTTCTGTAACTCCAAACTGGATTCACCAGGCCCAAGTCACCAGAAACTAGCCTTCCAAGCAACCTTTCATTTGCTGGGGATCAATTCTTTCATCTAAACAAGAAAACTGGATCAATATATAATCAATGCCCTAATTCACCTTCCTGATACTCCAACTCTTGGCTACCAAGACCTAAGAAGTCTGCCTCTGTGATATTCCTGGCTTCCCTCTGTCCTTTACAGCCTCTAGTACTGCAACAAACAGCCTCCTAGCCTGACTCATGTCTCCCATTCAACAAACACTATTCTGTCAGTACCACATACAGAGCAATTATGCTAGACACTGGAGCTGAAAGGGGTGAGTCGTCAACAAGGACAGCAGGAAACTTGCCCTTTGGGGACTTGATGCAAGGGAGAAGCAGCCAAGAGACAACA
The DNA here is from genome assembly GCF_000164805.1 of Carlito syrichta. Taxonomy (NCBI): domain Eukaryota; kingdom Metazoa; phylum Chordata; class Mammalia; order Primates; family Tarsiidae; genus Carlito; species Carlito syrichta. The sequence goes on along the minus strand of NW_007064543.1, from coordinate 391,978 downwards.
AGTCATGTTGTCCCCTTTGTGAGCACTGAGGAACTGGGAAGCTGACAAGAAAATAGATGTTCTGCAGCAGAGGGTTACAGGTGTGATGGGGAGCAGTGCCTCAAAACAAGCAGGAGGGGTGGGGTCCCGAGAAGCCCCTACCAATGACCCAGAGATGGGGCCAGAGCAGAACTGCACTAAGCAGCAACCAGTCACACTGGAACCCTGGGGCTGAACTTCTTAAGAAGCCTATGGAATGTTGTCCATTGAGTCCATACCCATAAAGCTGACCTTCCTGATGCTACATCTCTGCTCAACAATCTTCCAGCTGACTGCGCACCCTCAATCCCTAGCCGATGAGTTTCCTTGCTTCTGCCACACTGCCTTGATGCCCCTTCCCTCATATCTGTCTTTCCATCCACTACACTTAAGCCTAGCTAGAAGTACCCCTATTTCTTTCCTGTTCATCTGTTGGGTAGAGATCTTTTGACATGCTCCCTTATGGGATCAATGCTTGTATAAGCTCCCTCATATGCACAGAGGTGACTATATGACTAGACTATAAAACTGGAATTCTGATTAGATTATTGTTCCTGTGATTTAATCTCCCCAGGGGACATGGAAGGAGCACTCAGGAGCCACAAAAGTCCTTCAGAGAACTCCTACTCCCCTTGAGTACCTCAGTCCTGTTCAGTTTCTGAACTCTGTACACTGAGGGCCCATCACTACCCTCCCCCTTTGTGGTAGGGCTCACCAGGGAGATAGTCACGCTTGGGCAGCTCCACACCCCAGGCATCAGCCACATGCGTCAGAAGCAGATGTGAGAGGTGGCGGTGTGCGTGTTGGTCCCAGTGGATACCATCCCGATGACGGTGCTGTACTGCATGCCGGAAATGAAAGTGAAGGTCCAGTACATCGAAGCAGTGGTCTCCAGCCAGTATAGCACTGTAGAAGTTCCCTTCAACCACATCTCGCCGCAGAGAGCCTGCCAGGGGCTGGAGCTAAGTGAGAAAGTGCAACCTCTAAGAATCACAGAATGAAGTAGGGTTGGGAAGAAGGGTCCCTTATCTACCAGCTGGCTGCCCTATCTCTTGTTTTGAGGGGCTTTGGTCACTTGCCTCTGGCAGCAGAAAACCCCCAGTGACACGTTCCCCCAGGGGCATTGCCATGTTCCACACCAGCAGGCAGGAGTCTGGCAACACCTGGTCCAAGCGCACAAACACCCGCTCAAGATTCTCTCGGTAGCTCTCCATTGAGCAGCGGCCATACCTGTTGGGTAACACATAGGGTGGGCAAGAGCACAGGGGTGGACTGCCTTTGAGCCATACTTCCACTACCAACCACTATTTCCCTTTCCCCTGCCCCAACCTGGAAAGATCCCAGAGGCAGGAGTTGATGATCACCAGGTCTGGGGCAGGCCCATATGTCAGCTCCTCCAGGACATCTTCGAGATACTCGGAGTAAACGCGGGTGAGGAAGTAGAAGCGCACAAGGTGGTGGCCAGAACCCGAGCAGAACTGGCGGACCTCGCGGTACTGCGTCCCGTTGTGCAGTTCGCCCAGCTGGCCCCCAGCCACTAGCTGGTCCTGTTCAAAGCTCAGTTCCCCCTGCCCGCCCCCCACACACCCCACTGGTCAGACCCACGCCAGGGAGGAGAACCCTGCCAGGCTGGGGTCTGTGCTTGCCCACCACTGCCATGGCCGCCAAGCTTCCCTCACCTTGGCCTTCAGCTGGGCAGCTGTGAGCAGTGCGTCTTTCTGGAGCAGGAGCACCAGGTCCTTGTACACAGCCCGCTGGACTGTGGGGAGACAGAGAACCCAAGGCTAAGGTCAACCTCACCTCAGCTCAGCTTTTCCCAAGTCCTGGTCTCCCATCTTCCCAGGGTTGGGCTGCCCAACACCAGATCCTAGAGTGTTGACTTACAGGCCAAAAGAAAAGGTGACCTTAAAAAGTCCTGTCATTGCTTCTGTACAGTGACCCAAGATCACTTGGCAGAAGTTAAGTCGGCCAAATCACCCAGGAGACACACAACACAATCCACCTTTCTCACGAGGGAAATTATGGGGAACTGTCAGGGAGAGAAATGCTGAGCAAAGATGGGCTAAACAGCCACAGGTTACAACAGTCAGGACACCTATGGAAGATGTTTGGGGAAATAAAACGAAGAGAAAATCTACTGGGGTAGAACAGATTAAGGGTCAGCGAAGAGACTTGAGATGGAGAATAAGGGTCCAGGCTCTAATGGAGAACAGGCCACAAAGTACAGGACTAGGAAGCATCATACTAGAGGGAGCACTCACTGGAGTCCCCCAAGATGACCACGAACTTGTTGTGTAATAGCTGCTGGACTTCCGAGGCCTGGAAGTGGACCATGGCGCTTTGCAGCCGGCGGCGCGGCTCCTCGTTCTCCAGACAGAAGACCATGCCGACACTGACAACGACAGGCTGCAAGGAGAAGCCACTAAGCTGTGCAAGGGCGGGGACTCAGGGCAGGTCAGCCCCAGGGCCGGCCCCTCCCCGGCTGCTCAGAGGCCCAGGGAGAAGATGACGGCAGGAGAGGGGGACGCCCAGGATGGCGTGCCTTAGTCGCACTTGGCACCGGAGGCAGAGGGTCGCCGGGCCAGCAGGCCTCCGGCGCACTGAGGCGCTTCCCGCGCGGCGCCGCCCTGCGCCCCGCCACGTGCCCACAACAGCCCCGCGCATGCGCGCGCCCGCTCGCGCCAATTACCGAGTCCCCGGGCTCCGCGCTGTTCACTCGCTACGGGCCGGCCCGCGTACTGCGTGCCTTGCCCGGAGCGAGCTCCTAGCCAAGCCTCATGTTCCTGCGCTCCGGGAGGCCAGTCGGTTCTGCAAAGCCCTCGCCCCGCAGAGCCCGTGCGCCTCAGTTAGCTGTCGGTGCGCAATCCAGTGCCCAGCGTTCTCCATGCGTGCGTCGCGGTGGCCCCGACGGCGCCTCAGGCCTCAGCGCCCCGGGCTACGACGCTCACAGTTTCCACTTCCGGTCGTCCATGTCCCGCCCTGAGGGACCCTCAATGCCCCAGGGGACACGAAGGCGACGGATGTGGCCGCCACGGAGGAAAGGAGCCAAAGTCAGGCCCACCTGGGGGGCGCAAAGCCCACGTATGGGCGGAAGGGACGGTGGCGGCCAAATTCGGCTGCCCACAGTGGTGATGGCTGCGGCGGCGGCCTCGCCACGTGACCCAGACGGGCGGAAGCGGAAGTGCCGGCCTGTAGCCCGTTTTAAGTGGGTGTCCCCTCTCCGCTGCCCAGCCGCCTCCTGCATCAGCCATGGATTGTTACACGGCGAACTGGAACCCGCTCGGGGACTCTGCCTTTTACCGGTGAGCCGCCCCGCCCTGCCACCCACGGCCCGGCTTACCCGGCTCGCTCGCCGCTGGAGTTTCCCGCCGGAGCCGGCGGTGCTCGCCCCCGTTACTGCGGGCGCTAGGATCCGCCCGGCGCCAGCTCTCCCCTAGCGTCTGCCACTTAACGCACAGCCTCCGGTGGGCAGGGAGCCTGGCCTTCCCCTGCTTCAGAGAAGGAAATCGAGGAAAGCACAGTGGCCACCCCAAAGCCCAGGTCTGTTAGCTTCCGGAAGGATGCTCATATTACGTTGAGAGAGGCCGCCCGAATGTGACATCGAGTGCCCAGTCTTCTGCCGGAAAGTGCTGCTGAAGTCAGACCACAGGGGCGCTCCGAGGGGGGCGGGATCGCACGGCGGGCGGGGTAACAGTGCTGTCCAAGGCTGGGAGAAGGAGAGCGAGTCTTCAGGGAATCCCGGAGCAGCGGGATTGAGAACCCCAGGTTTACTGCAGCCTTCTCCTGGGAGTTGTAGAGTCCTAAGCCAGTGGTCTTTTAAAAAGTGTAAATCGATCATATCTATACCCAGATTAGGACTTCTCAATAGGTCCCTGCTTTGTAGGATAAAGTATGAACTCCTCGTGGAAAATCTGTGTATAAGGCGGCCCCTATTTCTCTAACCTCGTCTACTGCTCTCCTACTCAAATCTTGTTTCAGCTGTGCAGAATTACAGGGCCCCAACACACCATGAGTCCATGGCTTCCTGTGTTTGCACCAGCCTACTGTTCTTTTTGTGGGCACTGCCACTTCTGTCCTTATTTCAGTGGACCCAGTGTTAGGACCTGTTATGTATGGCACAGTGGGGCGATATATGTATAGGGATTCTTCTACCAAGTTAAGCTCCTTGAGGGCTGAAAGCATGTTTCTTGCATCTCTTTATCTCCAATACTTAGAGTAGTGGCTGCTATGTAATAGTTGCACAATAAGGTTTTTAAAATTTTTTTTTATTGGAACAAGTATGGGGCTTGCCTGTTGTCCCAGCTACTCCGGACCTGAGGCAGGAAGATCCAGGAGTTCGAGGCAGTACTGCACTGTGATAACACCTGTGAATAGCCACTGCATTCCAGCCTAGGCAACATAGCAAGACCTCACTTATAAAGCATAAAATAACATTTAATTGATTGAAACTAAAGATCACAGACACATTATTACATTAGGGTCTTATTTCAACAGAAGACATCCGTGTGTGCTAGTGAAACTATATGCTATTCCCATTCATATGTTAAAACTTTTCAGTGTAATTTTTTATATACAATATGATACACTTCCTAGATGGACAAATGCCTTGTGGCAATTCTAGAGATCTGTTCCTTATGTTGTTTATTTAGAATTCTTCTCTCTTAGAAATATGCTTATACAATATGAAAAAAATTGCAAAAGTATAATTGAAAATCCATAAAATCAACAGGAAATCACAATGATTTCAACTGTGTGTGGAGAAAGGATGTCAGCTGACAAAGACAACCATATCATTTAGTATTTACACACCAGCTAATTGATGCAGCATTCACTTTTTAAAATATTAACTTCTATTACTTTAAAGATACTCTTGCCTACCCAGGCTTGTTAAGTCAGAGAGTACTGCAGACAGTGACCCCATTACCACAGAGCCTCTGTTTATCACACAAAGTCTTAGCTTTGTTGATACACCAGTAAAGTTTTAAAAGAATGTAAGTGGTGAGTACATGCCACAGACATGACCTAAATGGCTAACCTCTTACCTTGGTGGTGTACTGCCAGAAAGAGTTAGAACTCTAAGCCTTGTTGTGGAGGATATTTATGTTTAAGTTACTAACATATTGAGCCTTTTTTTATGTACTAGACATTGTGCTGAGTACTTTACGTGTATTACTTAAGCCTCACAGTCCCATGAGGTAAGTTCCATCTTACTGATGAGGATGCTGAGGTACAGAGAGACTAGTTTACACATGTAGTGACTAGGTTACAAAGGTAGTAAATAAGTTGTAGAGCCAGGGTTTGAACCCAAACAGTCTGGTTCTGAGCCCCATGTTAAATCACAGGCCTGGGGTGGGGGGGGTGGAGGGCTTTTTAAAACAGGAAATTGTAAGAGCATTCTAACTTCTCCACCAGAGTGAAAATACTTTAAGGGCAGGGACTTGGTTTCGTTCATATGTGTGGATTGCCTTGTGCATAGCCAGGACTTAATACATATCAGAATAAGTGAATGAATGATTAACAGATGACAGACATTACATTTCAAGTCCTATCTGCAGTACAGGACTTTTTTTTTTTTTTTTTTGCATTGGAAGTAGTGTTCTGGAGAATTCACTCAATTTGGGAAGGCAAGGAGGAGAAATGGTGACCAGTTCTTATGGGACTCCAGAAGTCAAGCCGTTTTTAATCCTAAAAATGCAGTTTGGACTAATCTGATTAATTAATTTGGTCCAACTCCTTGCCAGGCTGAGCCTGTATTGGCCAATAAAACAGATATGGACCCTGCCTGCCCTCAAAGAACTTACAGCCAGCAGGAGATAGTTGATAACCATTCAGTATTTGTTTGATCATAATCACGGTGAAGGAGAGGTATAGGAGCATATAACCTAAGAGAGCATGTAACAGACTGGGGGAGTCAGAGGTAAAGAAGACACTCTAAAAGACATAACACCCCATCCAGGGGATGAGTAGACTTAGGTGCAGGAAGTGGGACCGATAAGAACATGTGCAAAGGTCCCAAGGCAGGAAGGACTGAGGCATTCCCAATGATCTAAAGCTAGCCAGTGTAGCTGGAGGGTCATAGTCAACAGAGGCAGGACATGAGATGAGGTTGTGCCTTTCTTGTAGGGGTCACATCCTTCAGGAACTTGTAGACCACCTTTATCTGAAGAACAACGGGATGCCTAAATTAAAAGATCTTAACAAAAGATTGATGTTATTGGATTTACAGGTGGTATGTGTGTTTTAAGTTCCTTCTGGAGGAAATGGGTGAACAAGTTAGAAGGGGCAAACAAGAATGGAAGCAAGGGAGACTGGTTCGGAGCCTGATGGAATAGACCAGAGAGAAGTTGAGGTTGATGAGTACTGGGGTGATGATGGTGGAGGTGTAGAGAAGGGGCCAATGTAAGAGAGATTTAGATTTAGGAGGTAAAACCAAAAGAGTTGGTAAGTATTAACTTGGTGGGGAGGAAGGAGAGCAAGGAATCAAGGATGACTTGGGGCTTTGACTTAAACTCACAGGAATAATGAGTTTGGCAGGGAAGAAGGTGAGTTTAGTTTTGAATACATTGAGTTTCAGGTACTTTAGAAATATCCTTATGGTGAAAGAAAGGAGAGAAAAGATACATTATATACTTCTGAAATAATTTTTAGAAGTCAGAGTGACAAAGTAGTTGTGTTTTGTCTTACTTTGCTTTTTTGCATATATAAACATGTTTAAAATTGTGGTTAAATATACATAATATAAAATCACCATCTTAACCAGTTTTGAGTATATAATTTAGTAGTGTTAAGTATATTCACATTGTTGTGCAGCCAATCCCCAGAACTTTTTTATCTTGCAAAACTGAAATTCTATACCTTTAAACAATAACTCCTCATTTCCCCTTTCCTCCAGTCCATGTCAACCACCATTTTATTTTCTCTCTCTGAATTTGACAACACTAGGTACCTAATATAAGTAGAATCATACAGTATTTATCTTTTTTATGATTGGGTTATTTCACTTGGTATAATGTCTTCAAGGTTCATCCATGTTATAGCATGTGTCAGAATTTCCTTCCTTTTTAAAACCGAATAATATTTCATTATATACCATATTTTGCCCATCCATTGATGGACACGTCGGTTGCTGTTAGCCCTTGGCTATTGTGAATAATGCTTCTTTGAAAACGGGTGTGCAAATATTTCTTCAGCATTTTCTGTATTCTGAACACGGGTGTGCAAATATTCAGCATTTTCTGTATTCTGCTTGTAATTCTTTTGAGTATATACCCAGAAGTAGAATTGCTGGATCATATGGCAATTGTAGCTTAATTTTTTTAGGAACTGCCACGCTGTTTTCCATAGCAGCTGCTGCACCATTTTACACTCCTAGCAGCATCACCCAAGAGTTCTTTAGTAGTATTTGTTTTTGAGACAGGCTAGAGGCAAGGAACTTCTGGAGTGATGATGGTCTCTCTTCAGGACCTAGGGATTTTGGAATTACTGGATTGATTATTCCCCAAGGCAAGCCCTGACAGATCTTTTCACACCCTAATGGACCACATTTCTTCAGCAGTTCAGGTGCATTGCCACAGGAATTTCCTCACTGCTTCCTGCAGGAGGCTTGAATTGAGGCTGCTGGTTTAGTGATTTCTTGGCAATCGAATCTAGGGTCCATTTACTGCAGTGAGATTTCCACTTCTGGACCTAGGAGTGGAGAAAGATGTAGGAGGCCCCCGCTGAAGGTGAAGCCTGTCCTCACAGAGTCTTCACCCTGAGACCTTTCTGAGACGCTGTCCTTCACTCTGCCTGTCCATACCGCATGCTACCCTCGGTGCGTAGCTAGAGTCACCTCACAGTCTTCAAGAAGCCTACTTTACCATAAAGGCATCAGGAGGTGGTCCATGCATTGTTGCTCTTCACTCCTTGACCCTTACTCCTGTACCCCCTGAAGAGACTCTGTTATGTCATCTTTCCACCCCGTCTGTGTCACTGTCAGTGTCCTGGGCCACATTGCTCATGGGTTATTTGATTGGAGGTTTTGGCTCACGGCCTCGTAGGCATCCCAGCTCTTGTCACCTTCCAGAGTGGCTTAAGTGACCACCTGGCTTCACAATCCTGTGACCTCTACTCAAGTGATTTTAGCCCCCTCAGCCACCCCTTCCTTGTATCCCACCCTACCCCCTATGCTCATCCAGAGCTGCATTACTTCTGAAATGTCAAATTCAGACAGCACCCTCTGACCACAAGCCCCTGTCCGTGTTGATACCTCCTGGTAATCCTGTCCTTTAGCCTCACTGGGATCGCCATCTGTGGAGCCCTCTGTTCTCTTTATGTCCACATGCAGAACCCTCTTCTGAGGGTGTTTCCATCCCTATCCAGCTTAGACTGTGGCCACGGTCATTCATTTCAGTTTCTTTCCTGCCTTTTCCCTACCTTGTTCCTTTGTCTGCCTGGTGCAGAACCACCTCCCGGCATATCAGCCTCTCACCATCTCTTTAGCTGTATCTAGGCTTCTGAGGGCTGCCATGAGGCTCACACAGCGGGGAGGTTGGGACTGCTAACAAATCCATGACCACCCGCCTCACCTGGGCTCTCACAGTCCTGTTATGTGAAGTCAGCCTACACTTACCACAAGGGCTCTACTTTTAAAAGATTACACAAAGAAACTGGGCATGGTGGCTCATGCCTGTGATTCCAGCACTTTGGGAGCCGAAGGCAAGAGAATTGCCTGAGCCCAGGGGTTCAAGTCCAGCCTGGACAACTTGGCAAGACCTCATCTCTACAGTAAATAAAAAACCTAGCCAGGCATGCACCTATAGTTCCAGATACTTGGAAGGCTGAGGTGGAAGGATTGCCTGAGTCCTGCAGGTCAAGGCTGCGGTGGCTGTGAGCATGCCGCTGCACTCCAGCCTGGGTGACAGAGTGAGACTCCAACTCCAACTCCAAAAAAAAAAAGATTACACAAATAAACAATTTCCAAAATATTGTGAGCAATTACAATATTTTGAGTCTTAATCGCCTGGGCAACAGAGTGAGACTCCAACTTAAAAAAAAAAAAAAAAAAAAAATATATATATATATATGTATATATCAAGAATTATCAAACTGGTAAAAAAGTGTGAGATATAATAAGATTTTATATGATAGCCTATTGCTGAGGGAGAGTACCTGAGGAACAACAAACTTGGAGGTGGGGGGACTCTCTCCAAGCTTGGGTTCTGACCTCACTGGAAAAACTATAGTTGTAGCCCACTGGATAGCAAAGAAGTTTGTTGGTTTGCTCAGGCCAGATCTGGCCCACAGTATCAGGCAAGCAATAAACAACCCTCTGGGATGCAGCAGGTGGGAGGATGTGGGCAAGCTGCCACTGTTGGCCTAGGTTGTTGGGCATGCTGTGTAGGTGGGGGTGCTGGTGCAGTGGGAGGCCTGCAACACAGTGTCCATATGGCAAGCCACAGCCAATGGCTGGGTATACAGGTGTGCAGAGGGAATGAGTGGAAATACTAGGGCACAAGAAGGTGGCCAGGCATATTGGTGTGCAGAGGAAGTAGTGACCTGGTGTGGGCAGGAAGCCTGGATACAGTGTCTATCCAAAGAGCCTGAGAAGTGATCCAGACAGGGTTGCAGTGTTGCTGAGGGACCGCACCTTCTGGATGCCTGGCCAGGCCGAGCACTACCAGATGTTCTCACACCCTCACTGCTGGCTGACAGCCACTGCTAGAAGCAGCAGGAAGGCCCCTTCCTAGTGCAGTGTCTCTCCAGCGCCCTCTGCTGAGAAAGCTTAACATGCTCACTATAAAGGAGAAATGCTGATGGTTATCACAAAACACATGATGAATTTGGAGCAGAGAGGTAATACATTGATAATTGGCGTGCTAGATCTGTATGAATATCTGTTCCCATCAGATTTTTTTCACTCATTGATTTTAGTTATAAAAATCTCAAAAGAAATGCATATGGGTTGTAAATAATTCAAACAATGCCATAGTATATACAAAAACACTTCAGAGATATTGTGGGTTTGATTCCAGTCCACTGCAATAAACTGAATATTGCAATACAAGTCATACGAATTTTTCAGTTTTCCAGTGCATACAAAAGTTATACTTACACTATACTTAGTGTGTTAAATATTACACATATAATGCAGTAGCATTATGTCTAAGCAAATGTATATACATCTTAATTTTAAAATACTTTATTGGTAAAAATGCAGATGATCACATGAGCCTTCTGTGAGCTGTAATCTTTTTGCTGGTGAAGGATCTTGCCTTGATGATGGCTGCTGACTAACCAGGAAGGTGGTTGCTGAAGGTTGAGGTGGCTGTGGCAATTTCTTAAAATAAGTCAACAATGAAATTTGCCACATCAATTGACTCTTCCTTTCATGAAAGATTTATCTGTAGCATGCAATGCAGGTTCACAGCATTTTACCCACAGTAGAACTTTCTTCAAAATTGGAGTCGATTCTCTTAAACTTTGCTGCTGCTTTATCAACTCAGTTAATATAGTATTTTAAATCCTTTGTTGTCATTTCAACAATGTTCATAGAATCTTCACCAGGAGTAGATTCCATCCAAAGAAACCACTACTCATCCATAAAAAGCAACTTCTCCATTCATGAAATTGTAGCAATTCAGTCACATCTTTAGACTGTACCTCTAATTTAAAGTTCTAATTCTGTTTCATCACATCTGCAATAACTTTTTCCACTGAAGTCTTGTACCCCTCTGAGTTGTCCAGGGGGGTTAGAATCAACTTCTTCCAGACTTCTATTCATGTTGATATTCTCACATCCTTCCATGAATCATAAATGTTCTTAATGCATATCTAGAATGGTGAATCTAGAATGGTGAATCCTTTCCAGAAGGTTTTCAATTTACTTTGCCCATATACATCAAAGGAATAACTATCTGTGGCAGCTATAGCCTTATGAAATTTATTTCTTAAGCAATAAGACTTGAAAATCAGAATTACTTCTTGATCCATGGGCTACAAAATGGATGTTGTGATATCAGTCATAAAAGCAACAAAAGGCTGGTCATGGTGGCTCACGCCTGTAATCCCAGCACTTTGGGAGACTGAGGCGAGAGGATTGCCTGAGCCCAGGGATTCGAGACCAGCCTGGGCAACTTGGTGAGACCTCGTCTCTACAATAAATCAAAAAATTAGCCAGGCATGGTGTCGCATGCCTGTGGTTCCATCTACTTGGAAGACTGAGGCAGAAGGATCACCTGAGCCCAGCGGGTCGAGACTGTGGTGACCATGAGCGTGTCACCACACTCCAGCCTAGGCAACAGAGTGAGACTCCAACTCAAAAAAAAAAGGGCAACATTAATCTCCTTGTCTACATCAGAGTTTTTGGGTGGCTAGGTACATTGTCAGTGAGTGGAAACATCTTGAAAGAAATCTTTTTTTCTGAACAGTAGGTCTCAACAATAGACTTAATATATTCAGTAAACAATGCTGTAAACAGATATGCTGTCATCCAGGCTTTGCTGTTTCATTTATGGAGCACAGGTGAGTAGATTTAGCATAATTCTTAAGGGCCCTAGGATTTTAGGAACCATAAGTGAGTATTGGCTTCAACTTAAAGTTATCAACTGCATTAGCCCCTGACAAGAGATTCAGCCTGTCCTTTGAAGTTTTTAATCCAGGCACTGACTTCTCCTCTCTAACTATGAAAATCCTAAGTGACATCTTCCAGTAGAAGGCTGTTTCATCTGCATTGAAAATCTGATGTTTAGTGTGGCCACCTTCACCAATAATCTTAGCTAGATCTTGTGGATAACTTGCTGCAGCTTTTACGTCAGCACTTATTTCTTCATCTTGCATTTTTGTGTTATGGGGATGGCTTCTTTCCTTAAGGAAATTAAAAGTGTTACTATAGTGGATACACATGTATAAGAAAGCAAAACAGCCTTATTACTGATATGGAGAAAGCTTCCATATGAACCAGCCTCTCCTAACTTGAGGCTTTTCTTCTGCAACTTCCTCACCTCTCTGAGCCTTCATAGAATTGTAGAGAGTTGGAGCCTTGCTCTGGTTTAGGTTTTGACTTAAGGGTATATTGTGGCTGGTTTATTCTTCTATCTAGACCAAACTTTCTTCATATCAACAATGAGGCTGCTTTGCTTATTGTGTGTGTGTTCACTGGAATAGCACTTTTAATTTCCCTCAAGAGCTTTTCCTTTGCATTTACAGCTTGGCTAACTATTTGGCACAAGAGACTTCACTTCCGGCCTCTCTTGGCTTTCAACATGCCTTCCTCATCAAGCCTCATCATTTCTAGCTTTTGATTTACAGTGAGAGATTTGCCACTTTTTCTTTGAACACTTAGAGGCCTTTATAAGGTTTGTAATCATCCTAATTTCAATACTGTGTGTCTCAGGGAATAGACAGGCCCGAGGAAAGGGAGAGAGGATAAGGGAATAGCCAGTTGGTGGAGCAATCAGAACACACACAACATTTATTCATTAAGTTTGCTGTCTTACATGGATGCTGTTTGTGGCGCTCCAAAACAATTACAGTAGTAGCATCACTGATCACAGATCACCATAACAGATATAATAACGATGAAATAGTTTGTAATATTGCAAGAATTACCAAGATGTGACATAGAGACATGAAGTGAGCACATGCTGTTGGAAAGATGGCTGATAGACTTGCCTGATGCATGGTTGCTACAAATCCTCATTGGTAAAAAACATAGTATCTGCAAAGTGCAATAAAGTGAAGTGCAATAAAATGGAATATGCCGTAGTATAAAAAATGAACAGTTAGCCAGGCTCGGTGGCTCAGCCTATAATCCCGCGCCTTGGGAGGCTGAGGTAACTGGATTGCTTGAGCCTGTGGGTTCGAGACCTGTCTGGGCAACTTGGCGAGACCTCATCTCTACAATAAATCAAAAAATTAGCCGGGTGTGGTGCGCGCCTCTGTAGTTCCAGCTACTTGGAAGGCTGAGGCGGAAGGATCGCCGGACCCCAGCAGGTCGAGGCTGTGGTGGCCAGGAGCGGCCATTACACTCTAGTCTGGGCGACAGAGTGAGACTCCAACTCAAAAAAAAAAAAAAAAAGAACAATTTTAATATGTACCTCCCCCTCCCACCCTTTCCAAAGGTTATCACTATTTCAAACTTAGTGTGGAAATCTCTTGAGTGTTCTTCTATATATTCACACACAATTGTAATTATGTGTAAATATGCTTGTCAAAAACGTGCTCAGTTTTTTATTATATAAATGGGTTCATATGGCTTATATTGAGTTGCGGCTTTTTAGCTTAATATATTTTAGAGTTTGTTTTGTGTTAGTACAGAGTCGCCTTATTAATGGCCACTTAATATTCCCCATGGGCATACTATGTGTTATATATTTAGTCCCCTCCCCCTTTTTTGGAAGCCAGGGTCTCACTCTGTTGCCAAGGCTGGAGGGCAGTGGCACAATTGGACTTCAGGTGCATGCCACCATGCCCAGCTAATTTTTAAAATTTTTTTGTAGAAATGAGGTCTCACTGTGTTGCATAGTCTGGTCTCAAACTCCTGGGCTCAAGTAATCTTCCTGCCTAGGCCTCCCAAAGTGTTGGGATTACAGGTATGAGCTACTGTACCCAACCTCATTAAGATCTTAAAGTTATATTTCTAATTAATTCTTGCTATGGCATAAAAAAATCTTGGTATAGAAAATAGGTTGATTTTTTTGGTCACCTTACTCAGCTCGCTTATTCATTGTTTCCTAGACTGCTTGGGATTTTCTTAAGTAGATAATCACATTATTTGCAAATAGTAACAATCTTGTTCCTTCTTCAAAATATAGGCATCTCTTTATTTTTTTCTCAAGTTGTTTTTTTCTGGAACCCCAAGAGGGATGTCAAATGGTGGGTAATGAGGAGCGTCTTCTGATCGCTAATGAGAAGGCTAAGACATGATACTGACTGAAAAACCCTCCTTAAACACTGTCATCTCTTGGCATCCCTGAATACTACCCACTCCTTCTTTGTCCCTTTTGCTCTCCTCTTTTCCCTCTTCCTAGCATCAAATAGTGACATGCCTCAGTCTCTCTACTCCAGCTTCACATGGAGCACATACTTGCTGATTCATGCACATTTCAGGTTGCATTCATCTCATGCCCGATGGTGATTTGGTTACCTCCTGTAATCCAAGCATTCAGAGATTGATATCTCCAACACAGGACTCTCCCCAGTACTATCTTACTGGAAAGCTCCATTTGGATTTCTTTCAGACACTACTAACTCAGTACCTCTAAAACTGAGTTCATCATCAAGTGTCAAGCTGGACCCTGGGTATTAAGCCCACATCCTGATTCATTGATAAGAACCAGAAATAGAAAAAAGGCTCCTTTCCCTGGGACACCTCTCTGAGGGTCATATTTTCTGCTAATGCTAACCTGAGCTAGCCATCCCGCCCTAGTTCTATCTCACCTTGTGCCTTATCTATTGGCCACATCACCTGCCTGACTCAGGAGCTCCAGCCATCCTTGGACACTTGCCCCAAGGACCACATCCTTCCCTGCCAATGCCCTCTCCCCCTTGCCTGCATGATGTGGTCAGTTTGCCTAGCTTTTCTGATCATCACCTCCCTTCCCGCCTCTGGAAGAGTGGAAACCACCCCTACTCCCCTGTGGAGGACAAGTGGAGGCTTTAGGGATTCCTCTGGGGCTCATTCCATCTGGATGCAGGGTAATGAGGAGGCTAATCTCTATTTGTCTCTGTGTGGGCAGGAAATATGAGCTGTACAGCATGGACTGGGATCTGAAGGAGGAACTCAGGGACTGCCTGGTGGCTGCTGCACCCTATGGGGGCCCCATTGGTATGTCGCCCCGTCACCACCACATTCTCTGGGACACTTGGGTGAACTCAAAGTCCTTGATTCCTAGAGGCCTCGCTGTCAGGTTCTTGCTTCTGCCCCCTACCCACACTGCTGAGATCCTTTTAATTGTGGTTTTTATGAAGCCTGCTTCACATGGGGTGGCCTGGGGGATCTAGGACAGAAAGTCTCTTCTCAATCTGCAGCGCTGCTGAGGAACCCCTGGCGGAAGGAGAAAGCTGCCAGTGTGCGACCAGTGCTTGATATATATTCTGCTTCTGGCATACCTCTGGCTAGCTTACTGGTGAGCACCCCTGGCTATCCCTGGGACTGGGGCTTCCTGGAAGGGGCTTCTTTGTCCCAAGGATAGGCTCAGGAACCTCTCTCTGCAGTGGAAGAGTGGGCCCGTGGTGTCCCTGGGTTGGTCAGCTGAGGAGGAGCTGCTCTGTGTGCAGGAAGACGGTGCAGTATTAGTTTATGGACTTCATGGTGACTTCCGGAGACACTTCAGCATGGGCAATGTATGGGCCACAGAGGACTGGGGGATGGGGTTGGAGTTTATGACCCAGTGGCTCCTTCAACCTATGATCCTTTCCCCAGGAGGTGCTCCAGAACCGGGTTCTGGATGCCCGGATCTTTCATACTGAATTTGGTTCCGGGGTGGCCATCCTCACAGGGGCCCACCGCTTCACCCTCAGTGCCAATGTGGGTGACCTCAAACTCCGCCGGATGCCAGAGGTGCCAGGTACCGTGATACCCCTGAGGTAGTCATACAGTACCCACAGATGTGCCTCCAGCTGGAGGCAGAAGCAGTGGGCTCTGGTCATCTTGAGGTTGTCCCCGTCACTGGCCACAGGTCTGCAGAGTGCACCCTCATGCTGGACCACATTGTGCCAGGACCGAGTGACACACATTCTTCTGGCTGTGGGACCTGATCTTTACCTTCTCGACCATGCAGCCTGCTCTGCAGTGGTGAGGACCCTGAGTGGGAAGGAAATGGAGGGGGCCTGGGAGGCAATGGGAAGGCTCTGAAAAGTAAGCATATCTGGTGTTTCCCTGGCTCTGCCCCAGACACCCCCTGGCCTGGTCCCAGGAGTGAGCAGTTTCCTGCAGATGGCTGTCTCCTTCACTTACCGACACCTGGCACTCTTCACAGACACAGGCTACATCTGGATGGGGACAGCATCACTCAAGGTGTGATCCTGGGTAAACACAGAGGTACCATACCTTGTCCAAGGAAGCTCTGTTGGGGGTAGAAGAGGGGCTTTTCAGCCAGACTCCTGGGGCAGGGCCATGACATTCATTGCTCATACCCTTTCAGGAGAAGCTGTGTGAGTTCAACTGCAACATCCGGGCACCTCCAAAGCAGATGGTCTGGTAAGGATGGGGTGTTATGCTGAGTGTGGGAGTGGGACATAGCTTGTTTCCTGGGATACCTTAATTCATCCTGTCTACTGACCAAGCCAAGTGGAGCTTGGATCTCACCTTCTCGCCAGTGCACGTTGAAAGAAGCCATCGTCTGGCTGGGCTCGGGGGCTCAGTCTGTAATCCCAGCACTTTGGGAGGCTGAGGCAAGTGGATTGCCTGAACCCGCAGGTTCAAGACCAGCCCGGGCAACTTGGCAAGACCTCGTCTCTACAATAAATAAAAAATTAGTTGGGCGTGGTAGCGTACACCTGTAGTTCCAGCAACTTGGAAGGCTGAGGCAGAAGTATCGCTGGAGCCCAGCAGGTTGACGCTGGGGTGGCCGTGAGTGTGCCACTGCACTCCAGCCTGGGCGACAGAGTGAGACTCCAACTCAAAAAAAAAAGAAGAAGAAGAAGAAAGAAGCCATTGTCCTCTGTGGGCCACAGCTGCTCTCTGGAGCTGATGGTGCAGGGGTAAGAGGAGAGTGGACAGGTCAGCTTACAGTCAGAGGCACAAGTGTGCAGGGCTGTCCCGAGACAAAGGGATGTGAGCAGTGATGTGGAAGACATGGCTGTGGGCTTGGTGTCCCATGTGTGTCCTAGATAAGTGTGTGTGGTGCTGCCCACAGGTGCAGCCGTCCTCGCAGCAAGGAGAGGGCCATTGTGGTGGCCTGGGAGAGGCGGCTCATGGTGGTGGGTGATGCACCAGAGAGCATCCAGTATCCTTGGAGGCCTGCCTGTGTGGGGTGAAAGGGGAAGGGGAGAAAAGTCACCTGCCCTGCCCCATCTCTGGGTCTTCTTGGGAACCTTAACCAAACTCAGGTTTGTACTGGACGAGGACTCCTACCTGGTCCCCGAGCTCGACGGGGTCCGCATCTTCTCCCGGAGCACCCATGAGTTCCTACATGAGGTTCCAGGTGAGGGTCTCATGAGGCTATTATGTAACTGGTGGAGGGGGCTCTTCAGTGCCCCAGCTGTCCTAGGCCAGTGCCCCAGTACAGAATCAAGGTGTTGAAGCCCAGCCTTTCTCCCTCACTTACCAACTCCCTCCCCCAGTGGCCAGTGAGGAGATCTTCAAAATCGCTTCAATGGCTCCCGGAGCACTGCTGTTGGAGGCCCAGAAGGAGTATGAGGTAAAGCCCTGAGCTGTTCTCCAGATCCCAGATGGTCTCCTCATTCTCTTGCCCTGCCCCTGCCTGGACATTTCATGGAAATAGCCAGGTTCCACTTGTCAAGAGAAGGATCCAGGCAGCATACTGGTCTGGGCTGGGGAAGGTGGCTTGGGTAGACTGAAGGGATACTGTGTTCTTCCTGTAGTGATAGGAAAAGACAAGGTTTCCCCACTGTCTCCATCCAGGGAAAAGTTAGGGTTACTATTAGGAGATCCCAAGGCCCCCACAGGCAGTTGTGGGCTGGTATGGGATGATGTCTGTGGGCATCTCAGGTGGATTGAGTGCGCAGAGGGAGTTGGGACTCTGGCCTGTGCAGCCCCTCCAAGCCAGCCCATTTGGACTGCAGCCCAGAAGAGTTAGGGTCCAGACATGGGGGTGTCTTCTGTCATGATACTCTGTTCTGATGCTCCATCCCTGGACCCTTGACCCCCAGAAAGAGAGCCAGAAGGCGGATGAGTACCTGCGGGAGATCCAGGAGCTGGGGCAGCTGACCCAGGCCGTGCAGCAGTGTATTGAGGCGGCAGGACACGAGCACCAGCCAGACATGCAGAAGAGTCTGCTCAGGGTTGGCCTGGAGGAAGGGGCTGAGGGAGGGCTGGGCTGGGGAGGGGGTGGGATAGGAAGCAAGGAAGCTGTCTTCTGTTGGCCTATGGCTCTTTTCAGGCAGCCTCCTTTGGAAAGTGCTTCCTCGACAGATTTCCACCTGACAGCTTCGTGCGCATGTGTCAGGACCTGCGCGTGCTCAATGCCGTTCGGGACTATCACATTGGGATCCCCCTCACCTATAGTCAGTATCCCCATCATGCCAGAAAGGGTGGCAGGGGAAGGGGAAGGGGCTGGAGGTGCAGTCTGTAAGGCCTTGATAGACAGGGTATTCCCAAGCTGGATCCTTAACCACGGAAAATACAGATACAAGCAGCTCACCATCCAGGTGCTGCTGGACAGGTACGGCAAGCCCCAAGGTGCCCTAAGGAGGGGTGTCAGTGGGTGGGCATTACAGTCTTCAGTGGGGTCTTATGGTCACTGCTCCTGTCCCATCTCTTTAGGATTTGGGAGGCCTGAGGCCAAGCTGGGGCCACTCTTTGCTCTCTCCCCTACTTCACTCCTTCTACCCTGTGTCTCCCTTGCCTGCCAGGCTTGTGTTGCGGAGGCTTTACCCCCTGGCCATCCAGATATGCGAGTACTTGCGTCTACCTGAAGTACAGGGTGTCAGCAGGATCCTGGCCCACTGGGCCTGCTACAAGGCAAGGATGTGGGATAGAGTCCAAGGGCAGGTAGCGGAATTCCAGGCCCTGGGGAGGTAGGGGAAATAGAAAGCAGAGGGTCCTGATCTAGACCTTTGCTGGTAGGGAGTGAGGAATGACATCCAGGTGTGTGCGACCCCTCCCACCCCACCACAGGTACAACAGAAGGATGTGTCAGATGAGGATGTTGCCCGGGCCATTAACCAGAAGCTCGGGGACACACCTGGCGTATCTTACTCCGACATTGCTGCACGGGCCTATGGCTGTGGCCGCACAGAGCTGGCCATCAAGGTGTGAATGCCCAGCCCTTCCCAGACACTCTGATGTGGGTGTGTAAGGCCCCCATGCCAGCTCCTTCTCTCTGTGCCTTCTTTGCTACCCCACAGCTGCTGGAGTATGAGCCACGCTCAGGGGAGCAGGTACCTCTTCTCCTAAAGATGAAGAGGAGCAAACTGGCATTGAGCAAGGCCATCGAGAGCGGGGACACCGACCTGGGTGAGTAGGGTTTGGGTGAGGGCAAGCCTGGGCCCCTAGGCTGAGCAGGGTGCTGGGCTAGAGTCCCCACCCCACCTTATCATCTTCCAGTGTTTACGGTGTTGCTGCACCTGAAGAATGAGCTGAATCGAGGAGATTTTTTCATGACCCTTCGAAACCAGCCCATGGCCCTGAGTTTGTACCGGCAGGTGTGTGTGGTGGGCAGGGTTAGGGTTGTAGCCTCCTGAGCCCTTGAGTTGGCCCAGCTGACTGATCCCCTGCCTGTGACTCCAGTTCTGTAAGCATCAGGAGCTAGAGACACTGAAGGACCTTTACAATCAGGATGACAATCACCAGGAGTTGGGCAGCTTCCACATCCGAGCCAGCTATGCTGCAGAAGAGGTCTGAGGTCCTTGGGGCAAGTGGGGCTTGTGGGCTGGGGCTGTTGGACTGGTTCCTACTCCGGGAATCTAGGCCTCATGTTTGGTGCACATCCCATCTAGTCCTTGTGGTTAGGGAGAGTCTGAGAAGACATGAGGTCAGGATGGGGGTTGGTCTCAGAGGAGCTAGCCATCCTACTAGGACACCAGGGCGGTGCACCTAGTGGATAAGGCTGACCCTGGGCACAGGAATCCAGGAGAAAACTGTAGCCTGGGTGGGGAGGGCCAGGGTCCTACATGCTGTGAGTTCAGGTCTCCCTTCTTGTCTTTGTAGCGTATTGAGGGGCGAGTAGCAGCTCTGCAGACAGCCACCGACGCCTTCTATAAGGCCAAGAATGAGTTTGCAGCCAAGGTTTGGCCTACTCTTTTCTTTCTTTCTTTTTTTTTTTTTTTAAGTCAGAGTCTTACTCTGTTGCCCAGGCTGGAGTGCAGTGGCATACTCACAGCCACCCCAGTGTCAACCCACTGGGCTCAGGCAATTCTTCCGCTTCAGCCTTCCAAGTAGCTGGAAGTACAGGTGCGTGCTACCATGCCTGGCTAATTTTTTTGCTATACTGTAGAGGTGAAGTCTCACCAAGTTGCCCAGGCTGGTCTCAAATCCCTGGGCTCAGGCAATCCACTCGCCTTGGCCTTCCAAAGTATTGGGATTACGGGCTTGCACCCTTTTCTAAGAGGCTCTTCTCCTCCTCTCCTTGTCCCTCATCCTGGTCTCCCCTCCTTATCCCTCATCCCTAACCTGCCTCATCTGGGTCCCCAGGCCACAGAGGATCAAATGCGGCTCCTGCGGTTACAGCGGCGCCTAGAGGATGAGCTGGAGGGCCAGTTCCTAGACCTGTCTCTGCATGACACGGTCACCACCCTCATCCTGGGTGGTCACAACAAGCGCGCAGAGCAGCTGGCACGTGACTTCCGCATTCCTGACAAGAGGTAGGTGACGGCCTGGGCTGCATGTAGGTCCCAGTACCACCTGCCCATCCTGCAATACCTCCATGCCCCACTTTCCCACAGGCTCTGGTGGCTGAAGCTGACTGCCTTGGCAGATTTAGAAGATTGGGAGGAGCTAGAGAAGTTTTCCAAGAGCAAGAAATCACCCATCGGCTACTTGGTGAGGTAGCTCTTCCAACGAGGGTAGTCCTGGTGAGGGGATTAGGCAGGGAGACAGATAGGCTGGTTCATTCATGCTCCTGTCCATCTGTTCCACGTAGTTAGTTAGCACATGCTTCCTATATACACATTCATAGGCAGACATCATCCGCTGTGCTGAGTGCACCGGAGGATAGACCAAGGTCTGCGGGGCAGAAAATCAGTGCTTTCCCCAAGGAGGGCCACAGGGGACACCATGTGCCCGAGTAAAAGTCCTGTTTGAGCTGGAGTGGAAGAGGGCAGGAAGGGCACATCTGTGAGGCAGTGGCGATATTAGGGGCTTCATTTTTCTATGGCAGGTGGGTCAGAGGTGTGGAGGGCAGATTGGAGGATGGTAGCCATGAGAAAAAACACAGGACCTGAGAGGGCAGGTGGCAGGAAACATCTTTTGTGAGAGGTAGCAGTGGGTGGTGGAGCAGAAGTGGAAATAATTGGTCTCAAGGCTCTAACAGAGCTTTGCTTTAGGTTGTTTCTGCCCCAAGAATGTTGAGATCACAACTGTCTGTGTGGAGGCTGGGGAATTATACATACTGACGGGTGTGTAGAATATATGTGAATGATGTATCCATTGGACTTTTGCTCATAAGAGAGAGGACAGGAGGGCTATGCCTTATCTTCTCCCTCTATGCCCTCCCTCTCCTCCTAAGCCTTTTGTGGAAATCTGCATGAAACAACACAACAAATATGAGGCCAAGAAGTATGCTTCCCGTGTGGGTCCTGAGCACAAAGTCAAGGCTTTGCTTCTCGTTGGGTGCGTTGACTGAGGGCCCTGTGGGTGTTGGGTGGCCAGTGGGATAATGAGAGGCAGGGTTTGTGCCCTTGGGCAGCCCCAACACCGTCTCTCCTCTTGCTCAAACCATAGTGATGTGGCTCAGGCTGCAGACGTGGCCATTGAGCACCGGAACGAGGCTGAGCTGAGCCTTGTATTGTCCCACTGTACTGGAGCCACAGATGGGGCGACAGCTGACAAGATTCAACGGGCCAGAGCACAAGCCCAGAAGAAATGACGAGTCCACCTGCACATCTTCTTTAGCGAGGGGCTCCTCCCCTAGCCCAGTCACAGTTCATCCAGCACCTCTCCCAGAGCAGAGCTGGTGGGAGCAGGAGGGTCTGGCTGTAAATAAAGTTGGAATACTCTAGAGTGCTTGTCTTATACAGTCCAGCCTAACTATAGACACACTCGAGGCAGAACCATCTAGACACCATAGCAAAACTCTGGAACTGGAGTTGGGGGCTTCTTTAGCCAAACTTCCAAGAGCTCTTCACAAAGTTACCAAGGAAAGCTCTCTCCAGCTCACAGTCCCTAGGAAGATCATGGGGAGAGATAGTACAACACTTAAGCACCAACCAACCAATAACCACATTGTAATGTAGCTCTCTCTCACACATGCACACACAACCAAGCTAACCCTTTACCACCGTTATTTCATTTAGTCCTCCTGAGGGCCCTGTGAGATGGGTAATACCACCCCACTTTACAGAAGAGGAAATTGGATCCTCTGGGAGAGGGAAGCCCGAGGCAAGGCCCGTTTGCACTGCAGTGGGAACTGGAAGACTGCTGAGAGGTGTGTTGCCTGTAGGCTCTGGGGTTGGAGGAGGAACCCTTGGAACCCCTGCCCACCAAACAGCAGTGAGCAAGTCTTGGGTGATCTATGAACACAAGGCCCCTGGCCCCACCCTGACCCCAGTGGAAGCTTCACCCCCAGTCAGTAGGCATGCTTTCTGGGCTCTCTGCCCTCACTGTCTCTGATCTACCTATACTCCAGCGTACCTTTGCTTCATACCCCCGGCCCCACCCAACACTGAGGGCATTGCCTTTTCCTTTTTGTTGCCCCTTTTGTCAAGAAGGAGGACAAAGAAAGAAACCAGAGCCCAGAAGGAGGGCAGACCTCACTAAAGCATTAGGACTTTGCCTCTTTAACAACCCTGGAGCTGACCATGCTTTTAAGAAGAAAGCGAGGCTGGGTGCAGTGGATCAGCTTCTAATCCCAGCACTTTGGGAGGCTGAGGTGAGAGGATTACCTGAGCCCAAGGGTTCGAAATCAGCCTGGGAAACTTGGTGAGAACTTGTCTCTAAAATAAATCACAAAAACTAGCCGGGCGTGGGGGTGTGCGTCTATAGTTCTAGCTACTTGGAAGGCTGAGGTGGAAGGATCACCTAAGCACAGTAGGTCGAGGCTGCAGTTGCTGTGAGCGTGCCACTGCACTCCAGCCAGGAAGACAAGAGTGAGACTCCAACTCAAAAAAAAAAGTGAGAGGCTTGGGGCCTAAGAACATATTTTTGTCCCCCACCTGATTTGTAAATATGTTTGTGAAAACCCTCCAAGAGGATGTAACACAACCATTTATTATGCTCACCATTTATTATGTGGATCAAGAATCTGGAAAGGGTACAACAGGGATGGTTGTGTCTATTCCACAAGTCTGGGTCACTGGAAGACTCAAAGGTTGGGATGACTTGACAGCTCGGAACTGAAATCATCTGAAGGCCTACTTACTTACATGTCAGGGACCTTGGCCAGGGCTGTCAGCCAGAGCACTTACAACATGGTGGCTGGGTCCCAAGGGTAAGCCTCCCAAGAGGGAGCCAGGCAGAATCTGGACTGCCCTCCTAACCTAGCACTGGAAGTCACATGGTATCACATCGACCACATTTTGTTTGTTATGGCAGTCACGTGGGCCTACCCCCATCAATTTCAAGGGGGAATAGACTTCAACTTTTTTTTTTTTTTTTGAGTTGGAGTCTCACTCCCAGCCACCGCAGCCTCGACCTGCTGGGCTCTGACAATCCTTCCGCCTCAGCCTTCCGAGTAGCCGGTATTACAGGCATGCGCCACCATGCCCGGCTGATTTTTTTATTTATTGTAGAGATGAGGTCTCGCTGCCCAGGCGGGTCTCGAACCTCAGCCTCAGCAATCCACTCACCTCAGCCTCCCAAAGGCGTGGGATTACAGGCTGAGCCACCGAGCCCGGCTGTAGACTTCAACTTTTGATAGAGGAGTAGCAAGGTTCTGGAAATACTGTGGCTGGATTTTGGAATCACAATCTGGCACAGCCTATCAGCTTTCCCTTTTGGAATCAGCTGACACCTCCAAGGAAAGGAAACGAACCCCAATGCTGGGCTCACCATTCTGAGCTTTTTTTTTCCCATTCTTGGCTTCATAGTTCCTCACGGCTCTTTGATGCCTTAAAAAAAAAGTCTTTTACAGCTTTTCTAATCCTCAGTGAAAAAGGGTTGCTACCAAGCCAGTCTTTCTGGAAAGGGAGGCCTGGCTAGTGCTTTTAGAATGTACACAATAAAAAACCTAAGTCCTAGGCCGGGCATAGTGGCTCTCTCCTGTAATCCCAGCACTTTGGGAGGCTGGGGCAGGAGGATTGTTTGAGCCCAGGAATTGGAGACCATCCTAGGCAACATAGTGAAACCTTGTCTCTACAAAAAAATTTTAAAATTAGCATGCACCTGTGGTTCCAGCTACTTGGGAGTCCCAGGTCACAGAGGATCAAATGCAACTCCTACGGCTGTGATCCCACCTACTTGGGAGGCTGACGCAGGAGCCCAGGAATTGGAGACTGGTGAGCCGTGACTGGAGACTGTGGTGAGCACTCCAGCCTGGGCAACAGAGCAAGGTCCTGACTAAAAACAAAAACCCACATCCCTGAAGTAACATACAGCAAGCACATTTACTCATGTGTTTTGCAAACATTAAACACTGTTTTAGCAATCTGTGAGAAATAACTTTTTTTTTTTGGTTTTAATTTGGAGTCTCACTTTGTCACCCAGGCTGAAGTGCAGTGGCACACTCACAGCCACCACAGCCTTGACCTGGGGGGTTTAGGCGATCTTTCCACCTCAGCCTTCCAAGTAGCTGGAACCACAGGTGCGTGTCACCACACAGCTAATTATTTACTTATTATAGAGATGAGGTCTCACCAAGTTGCCAAGGTTGATCTCCAAGCCCTGGGCTCAGGCAATCCTCTTACCCCGGCCTCCCAAAGAGCTGGGATTACAGGCATGAGCCACCACGCCTGGCTAATGTGAGAAATAATTTTAATGATGATGACAAATTTGTACATAGTGATTACTTTATAAAAAGTATGTGTCATGTAGAAAAGCATTGGAATTGTCCACAGGGAAAGTTGCTTGAAAGTTAAAGGCAAGTTTACATTTTTTGTGTGTGCAGTTAGTCAGATATTTCCCCCAACATTTTAAAACTTTCAAACATAGAACCAAATAGAAAGAATTTCGCAGTGAACGTCTGTATATCTACCACCTGGCTTCTACCATTAACATTTTGCCATACTTGCTTTATCACACATCTCTTCCTCTAGCCATTCCCCATCCATTAATCCATCTTATTTTTCATGCATTTCAAAGATATCAGTACACTTTCCCCTAAATACTTCAGAATGCATTTCATTAACGAGTTCATTATTGGTTTGCTTTTTTTTTCTTTTCAGGCAAAATCTACATGCAACAACATGCACAGATCTTAATTGTACATTTGCTGGGTTTTGATACATGTGTAGACCTATAAAAAGTGATATTTAAACATCAAAGCTGGGACTTTCTTTTTTCAAATCCTGGATTGCTCAACTGAAATTAGTGTAAAATGTATTCTACCCTGAGCAATTTGCACAACAGGCCTATATCTACAATGGTGGGTGGGGCTGAGTCTTGTCCAACGGATGAGGCTAGGACCAAGACTGTGGGGTTGGGGACAGAGATTCCAGAAACATTTCTTCTAGCTAAGGATATCAGTGGCAGTCAAGAAGTCAAAGTCAGGGCAAGGGCTCCTGCAAGATACCTTCTTAGGGCAAGTGGCCTGAATGTCCAGGCTTTTAGGTACAGAGCTGCAGCAAATGAGCCCTAGGAGCAAACAGGGGCCTGGAAAGGCACTTGGCTCTCATTTACTTCAACTCTGTATCTTACTGCCTTGCTTTATTTTAATTTCAGCATTTAGGAAATTGTCCTGTTCATTTGTTTGTTTATTGTGTTTCCCAATCCATAATGTAAGCTCCTGAGAGCAGAGGCCTCTTCTGTCTTATTCCCTACTGTGTCCAGCACATGGTCTGCACTCAATAAGTATTTGTTGAGGGAATGACTCATTGTTTCACTTACTAGATGGGGAAAAGAGGCCCAGAGAAGGGAAGTGACTTGGCTAAAGAAACAGGAGTCCTTCACCCCATGCTCCAGCTCTCCTGGTCCAGTTCTTTTCTCATGTACCATGTGACTGTTGGGGCACCTTTGGGGTAGCTGACAAGTGCCTGCCTATAGGTGTATACTACTGTGGACTGGCACTAAAGGAGAACTGGGAACAGGAGGGCTACAGCCCTGTACTTGGATAAGCCTGGGCACAGGAAGCCTGCCTCATCTCAGTTTCCTCTCCCAAGATAACCCTTTATCCTGTAATGGGGATAGGAGAAGGAGCTCTGGACACCCTGGAAGTCAAGCAGGATGCGGAGCTGGTTAGGTCTCTACAGGCAGGCAGCTGAGGATGGGACTCCTCTTCCAATGAAAACTGGATCTGTGTAGCTGCTTAGCTGAACACTGTTTCCCAGGGTCTCTAGGGTTAATCACCTACTACCTTGCCTCTACTTGGCCTGAAGTTCTATGTCACCTGTGTGTGCACACGCATGCACACACACACACACTCCAAATATTCTGACCACAGTACTGCTGTCTCATGGAGAAAGAACTCGCATTTCCTGAGAATGGGTTACATGCCAAGCTGTACATATCTAATTCTCAGTACAGTCCTGGGAGGTTTCAGGAAGAGTAGCAGAGGGAGGCTCAGGTCACTCAGCACATGGTGGGGTTGGAAACCCAGGCTCTCTGACTACCACACCCAACAGCAGTGTTTCCCAAGTGTGGTCAGATTCAACAGGGTCCTTCAGACGGTCTAAAAGATGAACACTTATTTTAATCATCTTAGAAAATATAAGCAGCAGGTCAAACCCCTATAAAGGGGTAACATAAACTACAAACAAAAAATAAATCAACCAAGAGAAACATTAAATAATAATGCAAGTTAGATGTAAACAAGGCAAAAGTAAGCTGGTGCGTCTTGGTCCTAGGGCATGGGCTGCCATCCTAGCTACCTGGGTACCTCCTGCACTCACAGCCTATTTCTCAGAGGTTTTTCACACTTTGAGTTTCAGCTTTTCACGTTTCCATTCAGTGAGCTGGGATAGATTGAGTTTGGACTTCTTGGGAAATGTGAATATTGGGCGTGTGGACGCACCTGCCTTCACTAGCTATCTCTGGGGCTGAAGAGATTGGGCTTGTGGACTCTGGGTCTTCGGGCTGGAGTGACTATGGGTTAGAGGCGTCTTGGGTCCGGCCATTTCACTGTCACCTTTGGGCTGGCACTGCTGAGAAGGGTAGAGAGTTACAACTCCCACTCAAGGAGGGACTTCCCTGCCAGGGACGCGAATGGCCCAAGGCCAGCAGCACCTCATATATCAGGCCGAGCCTCTGGTCAGGATGGATTCACTAACTTATTCCGCAAATACACGGGAGCGGTGGTGGTGCACGGAGTCTTAAGTTGGCGCCCCAACTGGTGGTACAGAGCAGAGAGAAGAGACATCAACCCTGTGGAAACCGCACCAGACTTCGCCGAAATGTTTTCCCCGAGGCGCACCGAATGTGAGACTCTGCCCGGCCGGGGACGGGTGAAGGGGGCCCCAGGGTTGCCCTGCCTGGAGAAGAGGTTCTCTGTCACCTGCCCTAGGCACAGCAGACTTCGGGTCTAGGGCTAAGGGTTCCCTCGAAAGCTCCGTTTGCGCGCTGCTGTGCAATGTCTCTAGCCTGCAGATGCCCCGCCACTCGCCCTGCGAGGCTCCCGGAACGTCGGAAGGACCTCGCCCGGGACCACCACCCCGAGAAATGCCTCACTCGCCACTAGCTTTCAGTCGCACACCCCGGCCCTGTAGCACCTAAGGTGCTCCGCCTGGGATCCCGCTGCCGCCAGATGCACGGATGGATTGCTGCGGGAGCCACGCGCGGGTCGCGGCGCTGGGAGGACCGGAGCGGGGGTCCGAGCCCCGACCCCGGCCCCGGGAATGCACTCCCGGTTGTCTCTGCGCTTTGAGCCGCCTTCCCTCGCTAAGCCTATCGCAAAAGGCGCCCCTCACCCCCGCAGAGCACCACGTGCCCGTGACGAACCAGGCTCCATTACGGGCACCTGGGAAGCGGGGGCGATTTCTCTGGAGCTCGGGCGGGGATGGCGTGGGCTGACTCGATGTAAGACGGCACCCACGGAGCCAGGCCCGTCCCAGGGACTTGGCAGGTTCTTCTCTCTCGCCAGTGCGACCCGTCGTCCTTTAAATACCTTGCAGCAACTGGGGAGGGGGGAAGGCCCGTCTGGAGAGGGGTGGAAGATGGCTTTCGAGTTCCAGGCCGCCCTGGCAGCGAGACAT
Organism: Carlito syrichta; assembly: GCF_000164805.1. Taxonomy (NCBI): domain Eukaryota; kingdom Metazoa; phylum Chordata; class Mammalia; order Primates; family Tarsiidae; genus Carlito; species Carlito syrichta. The sequence continues at coordinate 363,859 of NW_007064543.1, read as the reverse complement.
TGGGGTAGCTAGAGCCTGGCCTCAGTTTCCGCATCTGTAAACTGGGAAGAAGGCACGGATGTGCGGGCGACCAGTCCTTCCGGGGTCTAGCTTCCCGCAGGACTGAGAGGCCGCGGGCAAGCCTGATCCCGGCAGAGCGCGAGATCCGGTCGGGCGCCCCATGCTGGCTGGTGAGCACCCGGAGGCGCGCAAGGGCGGGGCCCGCGAGGGACGGAGCCGCCCGTCCCGCGTCGGCCAATCATCGCCTGTCTCTTAACGGCCAATGAGCACGCGCCTTACAGCCAGGGCCA
>NW_007064543.1:351089-363136 GCF_000164805.1 Carlito syrichta | reverse complement strand
GCTCCTGGGAGCCGGCCAGGGCGCTGCCACGGCTCGTCCTGGAGGAGGGAACTCAGGACGGCGGAGCAGGCTTGCTCAGGTCCATTTAACGGGAGGCAGGAGGAGCACCCCTGGCATGGGGACATCTGCTCTTGCAGTGGCCAACTTTTCTCTCCCTTACGTCCCCCGAGGCCCTTCTGCCGCCCACTCCCAACTGCTGTGAGGCCGTTGAAGAGGGGAAACGGGGGCTCAGGGCTGCCCAGAATTCAGGGAGCCGGTTGGGGATGCAGATCCCCTCCCTGTTTTACGTTCGTGACAAAGAATATTTTTGAACAATTATTGCTTAATTGCATTTATCGAAGATAAAAATAATAATAGTAGAGCTGAGTCCAGTGTTGAGAGGTTTTTGTTTTGTTTGTGCTGAGGTCAGTCATGATATTTGTGAGACAGGAAAAGAGGAATGTTCAGAACCGTCCTAGGCAGGTGGAAGCCTCCGGAAGCCTTTGCCCTGGGTAGGAATTCCCGCTCCAGAACTTGTCGCATCTCCCGGGGCCCGGCTTCACCGACCACCTGCTGGCTGTGGAGGCAGCCCGAGAACCAGAAGATGGTGGGCGAAGGGAGGACTGACGAGGAGAGATGAACATCTTCCTGCCTGGCCACTCCTTTCAAAAACACAGATCCGATGCTGTCACTTGTTTACTTAAAAACTCCCTTTCCTTTTCCCATGGGATGAATGAATCTCAGAATGCCTTATCAGGTCATACAAGGCCCCTGACAGTCTTGCCTCAATTTACTCTTTTACTTCTAACCTAATCGAACCCTTCCTTTCTCCTTCCCTTCATCCCCCTCCCTAGCTGTTCAGAGCTGCTTGACTTCCCCTTCACATGTTGGGATTTTTCTTCCTCTTTATGTCATCCTCTTTCCTCCTTACCTATACCTGCCAAGCTCCACCTCTTCCTTGAAAGTTCACCTCACTTTTTAAATTTTTAATTTGATTATTTTAGAGATAGGGGTCTTGCTCTGTCACACAGTCTAGAGTGCAGTGGCTCGATCATAGCTCATTGCAGCCTCAAATTCCTGGGCTCAAGGGATCCTCCCATTTCAGCCTTCTGAGTAACTGAGACTACAGGCACATACGTGCCACCACATCTGGCTAGTTTTATTATTATTTTTTTGTAAAGAGGGTCTTGCTATGTTGCTCAGGGTAGTCTTGAACTAGCCTGAAGTGATCCTCCCACCTCAGCCTCCCAAAGTGCTGGGATTACAGGCATGAGCTGTGATGCTGGGTCAAAGCTTGTCTCATTTGAAAAACTCTCTTGAGGGCAGGAGCTGTGTATTGTTCATCTTTCCATCTCCCATGCTGGGAGAATTCTTCCTCCCAGTTTTCTTGTAGATTCTTTCCCTCCTCCCATATTCCTTGGCTCTGTTTACTTCCAGGACTTTTAGTACAGATTCCCTGTTTCCCCAGGTCCATTCCTCCCAGCCCGTGTAAGTATCAGCTAGCAGGAATTGGTGGGTCCCATATCCCACTGGCCTCTAACCTGCTGACTGTCTCTGAAAGATGAAAAACCCTTGGTCTCTTTTCACCTCTGTCTATCCAAAATGGCCTAGCTGGTATATGTATTGTAAGGCATGGTAGGCTCCAGAAGGTTCTGAGTACCTTTTAGCCACTTATTTATCATTTGGATGAAATACTGAACCAGAAAAGCCAACCCTCTGACTTAAGTACATTAATTGCCTTCCATTTGCCAGGCAAATTGCTTGAGATACAAAATAAAAGTGAGAAAGTCACATAGTTACCTTTGAGGAGCTTACAATCTTATGCAGGACAAGTGGATATAAATAATCACATCACTAGTGTTATGAGATTGTAATAATAATAGCTATGTTTTACTTGCCTTGTAACAGGCTATATAATAAATATTTTTATTTAATCATTTAATATAGAGACTTATTCCTACTCTACAGGGCTAGCGACCTGGAGACCACACATTGGGCATATGGGAAAATAGTTAGGAGTTGAATCCTGGTAGTCTGTTTTCAGAGCCTATGCCAGGCTGGGCAGGGTGCAGACCTCCCTGGGTGGTCTGGGAAAGCTTTTCTAGGAAGGGCCTTTGGGTCATGAAGGATGCATAGGAGGTTGTGTGTGCCGAAATGCACGTATAGGAAAAAGGGAGCAACACAAGCAGACTTGGAGGTGGAAGCAATCCAGTGTCCTTAGGGAGCAGAGAAGAGGTTAAACATAGCTGGATTGGGTAAGGGGAAGTAGTGAGAGATGAGGTCAGGATTAACTTGAAGGGCTGTGTGCGCTGTATTAGAGTTTGGAGAGCTCCTGGAGAATTTAAAGGCAGTCAAGGACTTGGACTTTCTGGGCTTTGGAAAGATCATTTGGAGGCAGTGTGGGACCAGGTGCAGATGCCCCTGAAATTTAGGAGGCAGTGGCCAGGACCCACACAGGTAGAATCAGCCTCTTAGACTCAGGGCAAACAGAATCCTGCTCAATTTTGGGAAAAGATCATCAATGCATATGAGAGAACAATTATAGCAATACCGAAGGGAAAAAATAAATAAATCTCCCTTCTACCCTGACCCCAAGTCTCCTGTCTCTCTAACCTTCTCCCTAGAGATGGCTAAAGTTTCCAGTTTATGTGGCCTTATGTAGACTGTTGCTTGTAAACATGTGTCTGCCTAGCTGTACTTCTTCCACCATGTACTGGTTACACCTTACTCTTTTTTATTTAAGACATTTAGGAAATCGTTCTATAACAGTACTTATAGAGTTGCTCATTCTTTGTATTGACATTCTTTTATTTCATTGTAAGGCTGTACTGTCATTTGTAACTAGTCTTTGGATTGAACATTTGTTTCCAGGTTTTTCTGTTATAGCAATACAATGACTGTCCTTGTTCATACTTTGTTATATACTCATATGTGAAATGATCTGAACAGTATACTTTTAGAAATGGAATTATGGGATCAAAGGATACATGTATTTTTATTTTTTATTTTTTGAGTTGGAGTCTCACTCCGTTGTCCAGGCTAGAGTGCAGTGGCACGCTCATGGCCACTCCAGCGTTGACCTGCTGGGCTCAGGCGATCCTTCAGCCCCAGCCTTCCAAGTAGCCAAAAGTACAGGTATGCACTACCATGCCTGGCTAATTTTTTAATTTGTTTAGAGATGAGGTCTTGCCGTGTTGCCCAGGTTGTTCTTGAACCATGGGCTCAGGTAATTCCCTCAGCCTCCCAAAGTGCTGGGATTACGGACTTGAGCCACTGCACCCGGCATTTCAGACAGGTAGCCAAATTGCCACCCTTTGGTAAAATTGTACCAATTTATCCTCTTCCCCAAACTATGTGACTCACAGATCTTCCGCAGAGTATTCAGCAGGATCACCTGGGATACTTTTTCAGCTATCATATGCCTACTTTTTCCCCACCAGACCTCCCTCTACCTCATATGGTTCTAGCCTATTTCTTTCAGTTTCCCGAGGGAGGCATTGAGGCTCAGAGGATTAAAGTGACTTGTGCAAGATTATCAGTGTGGGTGGTGGTGGGCTTTTTGTTTTTTTGGCTTTTTTGCCGAGCATCTTCCATTGAAAGTGCTCAGTGTCACTTTGTAAACATTGTTGCATTATTTTTTCCATTTTCAGGAAAGAAATGAGATGCAAGTGAAGTTTGAGTTATGAGAGGGAAGCTGGCCAAATATAGAAACTTGTAGTGCAAGAACTAATAAATGTTTCCAAATGCCAAAACTGAAGAGATTCTTTTTAGTGAGCCTGAGTGCAACAAAAATAGCAATAATACAACACTAGCTTAATAAAACTGAACGGCAAACCCACAAATAACACAACATTAAGATTTATTTTAATATTCTCTATGGAAAAAAGAGTCCATTAAATTTAAAACTGTATTTTACTCAAATTCACATCCATGTGTGTTAGTGTACAGACATAAATTTTTATGGTAGCAGTCAGTACATACAAAGTATGATTTTTGAATTCTTGAATAGCATAAAATATTTCATATTAACTCGTGTATTTGTTATTTTAAAATCACAGTATAGTATTCCATGCATCAGTAGCCATAGTTTGTGCAATCTTTTTTATTCTTTCCTTTTTTTCCTTCTATAATAAATGGTACTTTTATAAACCTGAGCACCCTTGTTCAAATACTTCTTTCTTTTAGATTATTTCTTTGGACTCTTACTCTCAAAGTGGGCTCACAGAGTTAGAGGATACAGTTTCAGTGCCAGATTGCAATCTGGAAAGTTAAACTAGTTTACAACACCATCAGCAATTTATATGATCATTTCCTGACAACCTATCCAGTGCTGTTACCAAAAAATGTAATGGTACCTTGAATAGGGTTTTCTTTACACTTCTTTAGAAAAAGAGATGAGTGCTGTGATATGTATCATATCCAAGATTTATGTAGCTAAAGCCAACTTGTGGTAGAGGAAAGACTTGGTTGATGAGGCAGAAATGTGGAAATTTAGAATAGAATCACATTGTTATGAAATATAAAACTAAATGCTGTTCAATTGATAATACCAGGCATTGTGCTAGAAGCTGGGGTCGCCCCAGAGTAACATGGATGTTGTGCCTGTACTTATGGCACTTATTGGTTGGGCAATAGACAGACATTAATCACCTTATGGTAATTACAGGTGTGGTAGAAGTGATCAGAGGGGAAGAATAGGGTGACTTGAGACTCATGTCAGAAAAGTTCAGCAGTTAAACAACATTTGTAAAGGCCCTGAGCTGGGAAGGGATTTGGTAGCTCAAGGGATTGCTTCTCTAACTTGAATGTGCTATGAACCATCTGGGAATCTTGTTAAAATGCCAAGTCCTGAATCAGTAGGTCTGGGGTGGGACGTGGGATTCTGTATTACTAACCGGCTCCTGGGTGAGGCAGATGCTGCTGGTGGGTGGATCACACTTGGTGTAGCAAGGCCTAATTGAGAGCTTGATGAGCACCTGAAACTGGCCGACCATGGCTAACAGAAAGGGACAGGTGGTTTACAGTGACATTTGAGTAATAATTCTCTGTCTAGGCTGCATTTTAGATTCACCTACAGAGCTTAAAAAAAAAATCAGAGGCTGGGCACGGTGGCTCAAGCCTGTAATCCTAGCACTTTGGGAGGCTGAGGTGAGAGGATTGCCTGAGCCCAGAGGTTCGAGACCAGCCTGGGGAACTTGGTAAGACCTCATTTCTACAATAAATCAAAAAATTAGCCGAGTGTGGTAGCATGTGCCTGTAGTTCTGGCTACTTGGAAACCTGAGGCGGAAGGATTGCCTGAGCCCGACAGGTGGATGCTGGGGTGGCCTTGAGTGTACCACTGCACTTCAGCTTGGGCGATGAAGTGAGACTCCGACTTAAAAAACAAAACAAAACCAGGATTGCAAATGCCCTATTCCCAGACATTGTGATTTAGTTGGCCTCACATGGGGCCTGAAAAGTGTGTATGTAGCCATGCTCACATGGGTCCTGAGAAGTGTGTATGTAGTAATAATGTTTGAGTCAAAGATGGGTGGCAAATACAACATGTAAGTTTATAATACCACTGTGCCTTTTCTATGTTTAGATATGTTTAGACATTGCATTACAATTACCTACAGTATTCAACATGCTGTACAGGTTTGTAGGCTATACTATATAACCTAGATGTATAGTAGGTTATACCATTTAGGTGCGTAAGTACACTCTGTGATCTTTGCACAATGATAAAATCACATAAAGACTCATTTCTCAGAATTTATCCCCATCATTAATGACATTTGCCTGTATACATATTTTAGCTCCCTAGTTGTTCTAATGTGTAGCCAGGGTTGAGAATCAATGGACTAGAGAGAGGCAGGGACCAGAGTTGAGGGCCCTGTATGCCATGCAAGGATTTTGGACTTTTATCCTGAAGGCAGAGCTAAGTCTTTGAACAGTTTTAAGCAGAAGAGTGAACTGATCTGATTTTCAGTTGTAAAAAAGTTCAGTGGCTGCAGTCTAGAACAGTAGCTTTCAAAGTAAGATAGATAAGATGATTCACTGAGGTGCTGAAAGAAAATTTAGAACTTTTAATTATTTTTATCTGAAAGATAAAACATTTAATTTAGAGATTGTTCTGGCATCTTCTTGGGTCTATAGGTCAATCATTGTTAATATGTTAACTACAGAACTTTGGGTATCCTGAAAAAGAGGGAGTTCTGCATTAAGCACAGCCATATTTAAACATTTTCTTTCAGTGTATTGCCACAGGTTGTTAACAGTTTATATTAGGCAGTTTTCATTAAACTAACCTTTACAAAATGAACCTGTAAAGAAACCAATGATTGAAGAAACTACTAATAAGACAAGCATAAGCAAACAAACAGGATGACAGAGATGACACTTGTCCAACCCCTGTTATAAACTCTTGGTGAACTATTATGTCAAATTAAATAAGGTAGCTCTTATGATATTGCAAAGGATGAGACTGTCACTAGTACCAGACATTTGAAAACTAAACATCTGGAATATAAAGAAAACCTCTACAATGACCAATGATGTTTAAAGCTAAAAGATATTCAGTCAAATGTTTTACAAAATTTTACTAACATTAATGATTGAAGTTTTTTTTGAGGTTTTTTGTTCTTGTAAAAGACAAAAAGACACATATAATTGTCAGGTTGTCCTATCCCCCCATCACCCCAAAAGACTGATACTATACATGGAAAATTGTAAAGCTGGGCACAATGGTTTCACACCTGTAATCACAGCACAGTACTTTGGGAGGTGAAAGTGAGAAGATTGCCTGAACCCAGGGGTTCAAGACTTGCCTGGGCAACTTGACAAGACCTCATCTCTACAATAAATTAACCAGACATTGTGGAGGGTGCCTGTAGTTCCTGCTGCTCTGGAGGCTGAGGCAGAAGAATCGCTTGAGCCCAGCAGATGTAGGCTGCAGTAGCCGTGAGTGTGCCACTGCACTCCAGTCTGGGTGACCGAGTGAACTGACTCAAAAAAAAAAGAAAAGAAAAGAATTTGTCAAGTAACCAATATGCATCCTTTGCCAGTAAATACTGTTGGAAAATGTATAGAAAATGTTGCTAAATATGTGAACAACCAATATTAGAACAAATTTTGCAGTGTAGGAGATTTGCAGTACAGTTATAAAAGTACAGAAGCTTCCAGTATGTCTCAATAGTGCTAGATTCTCATTTAATTGCTACATCCAAGAAGACCCACTTCTTTTGTGAGCTACTGGAAGAAGGTTGTACTGGAAAAGACATACTCTTTTTTTTTTTTTTTTTGAGTTAGAGTCTCACTCTGTTGCCCAGGCTGGAGTACAGTGGCACGCTCATTGCCATCCCAGTGTCGAGCCGCTGGGCTCAGGCAATCCTTCCGCCTCAGCCTTCCAAGTAACTGGAACTACAGGCACACGCTACCACACCCAGTTACTTTTTTGATTTATTGTAGAGATGAGGTCTCGCCAAGTTGCCCAGGATGGACTCAAACCTGTGGGCTTAGGCAATCCTCTCACCTTGACTTTCCAATGTGCTGACATCACAGACTTGAGCCACCTCACCCTGCCAGAGAAGACATATTCTTAATAGTAAACAATTGCTATGCGGAATAGTTAACTGGGTATAAGCTGCTAATGAAACAGCTGCTTTGATTGAATAAAAGAATAAAATTCATTCATTGTCTCTTCATGAGCAAGCTGTTGAGTCAGTTTATAATTTATTGATTATCTTCTGGTGGAGCTGTTGATAAGTTCTGCATTTTGCTTTTTTAAAATGCCAACTTTTTGTTAGGATAAGTAACTACTGGTTGAGTATTCCTCATTTGAAATCAGAATGCTCCCAAGTCGAAAATTTTTTGAGTAGGAAATGGTCATTGAAACATTTTGGATTGCTCTACCAGCAAGTAAGTGTAATGTTGATATTCCAAAATCTGAAAAATCCCTAAATCCAAAACACTTCTGGTCTCAAGCATTTCAGATAAGAGATAGCAAACCTGTACCTAGCAAATATCATTTAAAAAATTAATATTCTTAATTTGTCTCTTGAAGTAAAGATATTAATTTAATAGTGAATGAGAAAGTAAACTGCTTTTTTCTTAGAAAAGTGTTGTGGGATAGCATTTTCCTTATTATAATTAAAAAAAATCTTTATTGAGATGAATTTGCATATCATAAAATATTCCCTTTTAAAGTGTACAGTTCAGTGGTTTTTAGTATATTCAGAGTTGTGTAGAGTGTGAGAGTTTTATGTACTATCAGAAGGAGTTAATGTTACAGCAGATTGAGATATGACGTTCTTATCTTTGGGTGGCAGGTTAAGTGGTGTTCAATTCTCGGTGGCTCAGCCTGTAATCCTGCGCCTTTGGGAGACTGAGGTGAGGTGAGTGGATTGCCACGGGTTTGAGACCCGCCTGGGCAGCGAGACCTCATCTCTACAATAAATCAAAAAATCAGCCGGATGTGGTAACGCATGCCTGTAATTCCGGCCACTTGGAAGGCTGAGGCGGAAGGATCGCCGGAGCCCAGCAGGTCGAGGCTGCGGTGAACTCCAACTCAAAAAAAACAAAATAAAACCCCCCAAAAATCCTTTAATCAGCTCCCCCAGTCAAATTGGATTTTGTGTTTCTTTCATATATTTCTTGATAGAACCTACAGTTATTTTAATTTTGATAGTTGACTAGACTATTATTTGTATCCCACGTATGCCATGTTTTGTGAACTTGAGCAAGATACTTAACCCTTCAGATACTCAGTTTTGTTACCTGATAAATGGGTTCAACAGTAGTATTCTTCTGCATATGTTTGATTAGATAGAGCATGTCAAGTGCTTAACACTGTTCTTAGCACATAGTAAGCTTTCATTAAATGTTAGAAAATATTATAATGATCTTGATTTTGTCTCTTTCCTCTCTAGTAGCTGTTTTGGGATGCAGTGTAACTATTTGAGTTATCACAGAATAACTTTTTACTTTCTTGATTTTAACAGGAGAATGTGGAAAGGATGGCAGAGGGAAGAGAAGAAAAATTGAATGCAATAAACTATACAGCCTTTACTCCCTCATCTATCTTCTCCTGAGTTCTGTGACACACTCTCCTGGTTTCTCTGTATTTCTATGGCCGCTCCTCAGTTCCCTCAAGCCCCTGATCTTCGACCACTCCTTGTTTGACCTACCAGAGATTCCGTCCTTAGCTCTCTTATATTTCATCCTACACATTCTTCCTGGGAGCACATGCCTAAGTTTATGGTTTTGCCTTCCATGCTAGTTAGGAGAAAATTTGTCCTCAGACAGATCTGGATAATAGCTAACAACCTAACTGGCCTTCTCCAGTGGGTACCTACAGCAGGCTCAGAGCTGACCTCATCTTCCCTTTAAATGTGTTGCTTTTTATGTAATCTCACAACACAACACTGTAACCCAAAACAGAAATTTAGTTGTTGTTCATCTGGTGGGTGATGCATACCTGTCTGTCTTACATCTGTAATATTTCTCACATTTGCCTATTTTTTCCCTATTTCTCCTGTCCCTTAGTTGAGGTTTCTTCTCACCCAGTTGACTGCTGCGGGTTCCTTAGTTTTTTATTCATTATTACTTCCTTGTTCCAAGTCATTGATTACATTGCTGCTAGGAGCTTTCTTTTTGACTTCCTGATCTAATCACAGTACTCTCAGCTTAAAATTCCATGAATGAAATCCAAACTCTTTAACAGAGCAAGTATTCATGATCCAACTTCTCTTAACTTTTGTAGCCTTACCTTTTTCCTGGAGCCCACTGCCTCTTGGTGGTGTCATGCTCTTTCTGGCTGTCTGCCTTTGACTGGGCTACCCATGTCCTTTCTTGCGTGACATTATAATTTCTCTATCAGATAGACATCATCTCCTTCTATCAGCATTTTCTTACTCCCCCACGTCTGATCTAGGTATAGACCTGGTGCTTATTTCTATTGAGTCACATATTGTGTGATAATTCATATACTTATATTGTATGGTAATCCACACATGGGCATGTATAGAATAAACATTTATAGAAGGCTCCTGGTGGTCTAAAATGTGTAATAATACAGTTGTCTCTTAGTATTTGTAGAGGATTGATTCCAGATGCCCTGCAGATATAAAAATCCAAGTATCTCAAGTCGCTTATATAAAATGATGTAGTATTTGCATATAATCTATGCACACCTTCTCGTATACTTTGAATCATCTCTAGATTACTTCTTATGCCCAATACAATGCAAATACTATGTAAACAGTTGTTATACTACATCTCAAAAATTTATATTTTTTATTTTTGTTTGTTTTTGGTCTGAGGATGTGGAACCCATGATAGGGAGGGCCAGCTGGATATAATCTTACTGAGGCATGGATTACATTACAGATAGTCACTGTCTTATGATTGTTCAACTTACGAGTTTTCAACTATGATGGTGGGAAATCTGGTGTGAAAGTGATATGCATTCACTAGAAATTATATGTTCAGATTTGAAATTTGATCTTGGGTTAGTGATATGCAGTATGATAATTTCTCACAATGCTGGACAGTGGCTGTGAACTGCAAATTACAGTCAGCCATGATCAGGTGGGTAAACAGCCCATACTCTGTAGTTTACTGTGTTGCCAGATGTTTTTGCCTAATTACACACTATTGTAAGTGTTCTGAGCACACTTAAGGTAGGCTGAGTGATGTTTAGTAGGTAAGATGTATTAAATGTATTTTCAACTTATGATATTGTCAATTTACAGTAGGTTTATTGGAAAATAGCCACATTGTAATTTGAGGAGCATCTGTATTCTCTTGTTGAGTTTGGTGGCAGCAGGACTGAGTTCATTTAGCTGTTCTGTCTTATTTTCTGCTATAGGTAAGGTATATGCCCATGAAGGGATTAAAACTTTCTGTGTGCAAATGATATTCAGAAGGAAGATGGGCATTGATTCTGTGTTTATATAGCCATCAAGATTTGAAGTAATTTATATTGTTAATTATATTACTCTATATAATAAATCATAATGATATGCAATGATACTTGAACATTTTGGTTTTCATGAACATCCTTCTTTAAATGTCAAAGTTTTATTAGTTTGTTTCCCTCCTAAATTGGGTGCACTTTGAGGACAGGGACTTTGGACTTTTTTTTTTTTGAGTCAGAGTCTCACTCTGTTGCCCAGGCTGGAGTGTAGTGGCACGCTCATGGCCACCCTAGCGTCGACCTGCTGGGCTCAGGCGATCCTTCCACCTCAGCTTCCAAGTAACCAGAACTATAGGTGCATGCTACCATGCCTGGCTAATTTTTTTTTTTTTTTTTTTTTTAGTTGGAGTCTCACTTTGTCGCCCAGACTGGAGTGCAGTGGCTGCTCCCGGCCACCACAGCCTCGACCTGCTGGGCTCCGGCGATCCTTCCACGTTGCCGGAATTACAGGCATGTGCTCACGCCTGGCTGCTTTTTTGATTTATTGTAGAGATGAGGTCTCGCTGTCCAGGCGGGTCTCGAACCCACAGGCTCAGGCAGTCCACTTACCTCAGCCTCCCAAAGGCACAGGATTACAGGCTGAGCCACCAAGCCCGGCTAATTTTTTGATGTATTATAGAGACAAGGTCTCACCAAGTTGCCCAGGCTGGTCTCAGACCCCTGGGCTCAGTCCTCTCACCTCGACCTCCCAATGTACTGGAATTACAGGCTTGAGCCACGGCGCCTAGCCTGGCTTTTTTGTTTTTTAGTTTTCTTTTATATCTCCAGCTCTAATACAGGGCCTGGTTTATAGTAGGAGAGAGATTTACTCCAATAGAACCATATGAAAGACTTCACACTTGTGGATTACAAATTGATAGCTTTGTGGAATGAACTGATAAAAACTTTTTTTTTTTTTGAGTTGGAATCTCACTCCGTCGTCCAGGCTGGAGTGCAGCGGCACGCTCATGGCCACCCCAGCACTGACCTGCTGGGCTCTGGCGATCCTTCTGCCTCAGCCTTCCAAGTGGCTGGAACTAGCTGGAACTATAGGCAAGCTCTACCACGTCCAACTAAGTTTTTTGTTTTTTTTTTTGAGTTGGAATCTCACTCTGTCACCCAGACTGGAGT